>NC_034187.2:62519449-62551708 GCF_002021735.2 Oncorhynchus kisutch | reverse complement strand
TGACTCTATGCCACGAAGCCCTACCACTCTACGCGACACCCTGGCAAGACCCGTGGACACCCCCGACATTTACCCAGCCTGAATTGTTTGATGGGGTGGCCATACTGTTTTTGTGGATACAATCAAGGCCTCTGTAGCTACACTTTTAAACGTGTGATTGGCGATATATACGAGAAAAATGCATCGGCTGTGAGATCAATCATCCCAGCCAGCGTCGTCATCCTTGCCTCTACGACCCTCCTAGATACTACTTTTCAATCATTTTGAGGAGCTGGTGAAAAGACTGTGGTCCTGCCGTTTATACCAGCGCTGGTCATCGCCCTGGAGTCTATGGGTATTGCGCCGTCTATCCCTAGAGTTTACGGGTAACCGAAGCCTTCCTACATGAACTGAAGGAGGCCCTCTTCATCCATGAGAAACTCAAAGAAATCCGACACACCCTGGTGGACGACAACAAATACAGGGAAGCTGTGATGGCTGATGTGATGCTTTTCTGGCTCAATAAATCCAAGAGACCGAGTGACATTTTGTTTATTTAGAGCTATGGGTAACTAGTGTCTACGATGTTTGAGCGAATAAATACATTTTTCTTTTGAGAGACCTTACAAATGTTATGCATCAGATTATTGAAAATAAAGTGAACAATGTAAAGTTCTACACAACCCAATACAGGGGTTATTGTAGAGCGTGTGTTTAAAAATGGAGCAAAATCATGAAACATGTCCGACATACGGGCGAGAGTTTACAATGGTCACATATGGTATCAAGGCTTGTTGAGGATTCTGAAGAACTAGAAATAACTTTGGCTAAGATTTTACATTATTTGTTTGAACCACCCTTTAATGTGAATGTGTATCATATTTGTTGTTTATATACTTATATATCAGACGTGTGTGTTTTAAAAATTCAGCGAAACAAACCTGTAAATCTAACAATATATACAGGGTGTTGCATGCTGTGATTGTTGAGAAAACGGGGACTTGTATCTTGCAACAAATCCTGAATTGTCTGTATACGTAATAATTGTTGCATTCTTAAAATAAAAATTCACAAACTGAAATGTTGTCGGTTATATGAAAGTGGCTCATTACAGTTATTGTACCTCAGAGAGGCAAGAAGGATGGCTTGAGCAGCTGTTGAAAAAACATATATTATATCCCTCTAACCCGGGTCTTATGGGGGTAAAGAGCGTTTACAGAGAGCTATAGTCGAAGAAACAGGTAGTCTGTTAAGCGATGCTAAAGTGAATGAATGGTTATCAGAGCAAGATGCCTACACTCTACATAAACCTGTAAGAAAACATTTCCAAGAAATAGAGTTTTTTCTACGCATTCCATTATCCCAATTTCAGGCGGATCTTGTGACATGCAGTCCCTTGCCGATAAAAATGATGGAAATCGCTACATGCTAACGGTTATAGATATTTCTCTAATTAGCCTATGTAAGGGTGTTAAAAAATAAGAGCGGGGGAGAGGTGACCAGGGCCTTTGAATCGATCTTGAAGGCAGAGGGCGCCCCCAAGAAAGGTGCAGACGGATGGCGAAAATAATTTTTTAATCAACATTTCAGAAGCTAATGAATAAGTATATTAGTACATTTTGCTACAGGCTCTGATTTGAAAGCTTCGGTTGTGGAACGCTTTAATAGGACTTTGAAAGAGCGGATGTGGCGCTATTTTACAGCTCACAACACCAACCGATATACAGACATAGTTCAGGATTTAGTAAACGGTTACAACCACAGCTACCATAAGACTATACGTATGAAGCCCTCGGAGGTCTCTTCGGAAAACTCTTTTCAAGTCTTTAAAATATGTATGGTTTGTTCCACTTCGCCGTAAGAAAAAAATTGACTTTTAAATTCCTAGTGGGTGGACTTGGCTGCGTATAATCAAAGTTGAGGGGTGTTTCGACAAAAAATACGAACAAGGCTTTAGCTCGGAGTTGTTACCGTTACGAATGTCTGCCACGCATCCGCCGGTCTACAAATTAAAAGATTATGACGGGGGATCTTATAGAGGGATCTTTTATGAGAAGGAATTACAGAAGGTCCAGTGGGGTAAAAGACAAAGTCTTTCACGTGGAGGAGATTCTAGATCAGAAGAGAGAAAAGGGTAAAAATGGTTGCTGGTCCGCGGAACATGGAAAACTGGCCTCAAAAGTTCAACAGTTGGGTATTGGAGCAGGATGTGGTGGAGGCAACGGGGGTTAATTTAAACCCCTAGTCATGATAACTAGCGCATCATTCGCGTGTACACAGTTGGGCATCATGGAACACAGCGGCTTCTACCTGACTCTCCCCAGTAATGCCGTCGGCACAGATATATCGTAATAATCAGAGTTCGAAGTATACAACCAATTTTCCAAAGCCTATAGAGTTATCAGAGGCTTGGGAAGTAGGTCTCAGCGAGATTACATACCCCCATAGTTGGTATAATATCAAAGCTAAGGACCGTGATTTTTATTGCAAAAGGTTCTCGGAACCTGCGAAACTTATTAAGCTTAAAAAAGGTTTCCATAGAACCGTCGACAGGATCGTCTCAGAGTGAATGAACACCTAACCCTGAACAAGATGGAAATATTCCTATTCTACCAATCCAATCCATAAAAGGATACAAATCTCAGGGCCTGCTAACGGAGGTATAAAGACCAGCGGTAATTTATCCTACATGTTGGGGATGGGTCCCAATAAATGGACGTATGTGAACGATAAATTATTCCCATTCCCTGCGGATATACATGCAGGCTTTACAACATATTTGTCTATACCGACATCATAACCTATCAAAGGGTCGGAGACAGCTGTGTGCCCCTCCTGCGAACAGTTCATATAGACGGCAAGGATGGGGACATCGTCACTGTCAATTATGACAAGCCGCACTACGTACATGTCAGCAAGAACTATATTGAAAACATTCTGGTTGAGCTTAAAACGGATCAGAACGAAAACATTGAATTTACTTATGGTAAAACGATTGTAAAACTCCACTTTAGACCCACCAAAACCTCTCTACATATATATAGCTGTATTATATTTATAAACATAATACAAATAAAAGGGTTATGGAGCACCATCAGCTCGACCCTAACCGTTATGTTTCATACTATGTGGATCAAGTGGGTAATGGACTACCAGGATATCATGGAGCGCCGACAATGTATGGTTCGGGGATAGGAGGTATATTCCGTAACCTCTTCAGGATGGTTTTACCGTTTATGAAGAGAGGCTTCAGCATAGCCAAACCACATTTAAAATCAGCGGCTAAAAATATAGTAAGTGAGGTTGTAAGCCAATGCTATGACCCGAAGGGCGTCACCAGAGGTGGAGCATCAAGAAGGCTCGGGGCTTATGATATTGTCTCGAAGGCCAAAAAGAGACCCCCTGGTTTAAGGCGTAGACCTGCACCTAAAAAGCGGCGGTTAACTGTTAAAAGAACCTCAGTAAGTCAAAGACGGGGTAAAGTGAGGAGGTCTGTACCAAAACAGGCTAAAAGAATACTAGGAAGTATTTTCTAAAAGAATAAGTGACATGGCTCTTTTACATCGAATGTCCTCTGAAGCTATAAAGACAGAACTTGATCTTTTTCACGGCACCGTTAACGCAGCATTCAATAGATAGATCCAGTTATGTGGAGATAGCCCCTCTCTCTGCTATTACCGATAACGGGCCTATCGAATTTTTCATACCAGGCCATGGTGACAACTATCTGGACCTCAACAACACCTTGGTGCATTTACGTCTAAAAGTGACCAAAAGAGATGGGTCTAATATTGCAGACGATGCCAAAGTGAGTCTCATTAATTACCCCTTGGCCACCATTTTCTCCCAAGTTGATGTGACTGTGGGTGAACGCCTAATCAGTCAAAGCAGCACTACATACCCTTATAGAGCCATCATGGAGTGTTTACTAAACTACTCCGAAGACACTCTCAAAACCCAATTTAGCGCCGGGCTGTTTAGCAAGGATACTGCAGGAGCCTCTATGGAATCGACAGACCCTTCCACCGGTGCAAACAAAGGACTAGCGGCACGAGCTCGCTACTGCGCCGAATCTCGAGAGTTTCATTTGCTAGGCCCTATACACTCTGACATTTTCTTTCAAGAACGGTTACTCTTAAATTCGGTTGATTTAAGATTAAAATTAACCAGGGCCAAGGATGATTTTTGCCTGATGTCTCCCCAAGACGGGGATTTTAGTTTGAAAGTGTTGGGGGCAACCCTTTTTATTAAAAAGTATCTGTATCTCCGGCCGTGCGCCTGGGTCACTCACATGCTTTGATGAAAGGAAATGCCCTTTACCCTCTCCAAAGAATTACCATGAAAACCTTTAGCATACCTGTGGGCAGTAGAATCTGCAGTCAAGAAAACCTATTTCTAGGCCCTTTACCTAGATATGTGGTTATAGGTCTGGTTGATCACGCCTCTAATACGGGCAGTTTAGATAAAAAACCCTTTAATTTTCAGCACTTCAATGCAGAGTATGTAGCGCTCTGTCAGGACGGACGTCAGGTTCCGGCGAAGGCTTTCCAACCACAATTTAATAACAACATATCTGTGCGAGAATTTTACAATCTATTCCTGGCTACAGGGCGACATCTAAAAGATCTCTCTTTACCTATTGACAGAAATGATTTTGCAGAGGGTTACACATTGTATGCTTTCAATTTATCACCTGATGATGACACCTCAGGAAATCTGTCTGTGGTGTCCCAAGGTAACCTCAGGCTGGAAATGCGTTTCCGTACACCTTTAACCTGTACAGTTAGCATGATTGTTTACGCATGCTCTGATTCAATCTTGGAAGTGAATGCCCGAAGACAGGTCTTAGTGGATTATTATTAAGGACCTTTGAACAAAGACATGAATACCCAAGAGTTGGACGGGCTCATGAGCCGCTTGATTGGAAAACAATTTTGTGGAGTGTTGGCTTGTGATGAATTACCTATGGAGATATGGTCTGAGAGGCCTGCAATGTTTATTGTCAATACCCATCCTAAACACATGCCTGGTGAACATTGGCTAGCTATGACATTAGAACAGGAAGGTGGACGAAAAATCTCAACTTTTTTTGATTCCTATGGCTTTCCCCCCGGTTTTTCACATTTCCCTAAATCTATTAAAGATTTTTTGACCCTAACGGTACAAAGATCTACTACAACATCAAACAAGTGCAAGATAACCTTTCCACTACATGCGGTCACCACTGTGTATTTTACCTGTGCCAAAGAGCCCGGGGAGTTTCTTTTGAAGATGTTATGTCTCTTTATAAGGATGATTTAAGAAGTAATGATAACCTTGTATCTTGTTTTGTTAGAAAATATCAAAAGTGTTCAAATGTGTGTCCTTTAAGAACGCGTAATCAAGGCGTATGCTCACGTCATATGTTTCAAGAATGCCACAAATGTTAACTTGCTTATTTTTCAAATAAAAAATGTATTGAATTTAATCATAGTCATTCAAAAGTCATTTTCAAAAGTCTAACCACGCCGAGAGATCGGGTTTAGGAAAAGGTCCTGAGACGTTCATGGGAGTAAATGAGTTAGCATCATCGCTTTCATATGGGGCCGGTGTCGTTGGGGCATCTTTAGGGGTGCTGTATCTCGTTGAAGGCTTTTGTTTTAAAGCTTGAATCTGTTGACGAAGCTTATGGTTGGGTACACCGGAGAGGGGGATGTTGAGGATTGCCAGGGCCTTAAGAAACTGACGCCAGCCGGGAGGCCTTCGGTCATCAGCAACCTTGTGGGCAGCCGTGGTACTTTTAAGCAAGTCCTGCATATGGGACCCCCTAACCACAGAGCCCTGAAGGATAAACTCTCCAGAGTCGTTCCAAGCAGCTATCCCCTTTGAGTCTTTTATCTTGTTCATAATGTATTTAACATTCTTCCTGTTACGTAAAGGCACATGTGTCAGTAGGTCATGCATAACTTTATCTTCAAATGGCATTTGAGCTTCACCCGACATATTATCGCCACTAGGTAAGATCGACGGTACAGGCCTTACAGGGGCATGGCTATCGTTAGGTTCGACATCTGTTAAAGGGTCCGGTAGGGAAAGGGTTAAATGGTTAGTCTCTCTCTCCCCTTGCTTTACCCGAGTCAAATACCTTTGCATTAGGTTTGTGTATTTTTGAATCTTATCATAGGGGTTCAATCCTTTTCGGTTCAAAACATCCTTCATGGCCGTATCCAAATCATTTTCAGCTGTTTGTCTGATATCTTCAGGACCCTGCATTTGTTTTTTAAGTCTATCCAACTCTTGTTGAGGCACCAAGTACATTTTAGTGGCCATCACACCCCGTGTTCAACCACCACGTCTGGCCGCAATAAGGCTGGTGATGAAGGGCACGGCTATACTGAGTAAAGGTAGAAGAAAACCCCCAGACTGTTGTATACTATGTCTTTTCTTTTGAAGACTGGCCCTTTTATTGGCAAAGAGTTTGATCGCTGTCTTTTGTCTCCTTAATTTTTTCAATTGGTTCAGGGTGAGTGGAATGCGTCCTTTGAGAAGATTCAAAGCAATCTCACATAGGGCTAATATGAGATCTGAAGAACAGCGACCCAAGATGGCCTTCCGTTCTTTAGCTGTAGAACCTACTAGCCTTCTCAAGAGGGGGAGGTTTCTTTTTAAACGCAGAGACATAGCGTTTACTTTTTAGGAAGGTATGCAGCAGGCCTCTCCCCCGGAAACAGCCCTGTACGTAGCCTAAGGTGTTCTGGAGTATTTGCTTTTAAATCCACGATTAAATAAGAAAATGGCTCTTTGGTAGCGTCCTCATAGCTCTCCATAAAGTATGATTTCCGTCCAGGGTACATCTGCTGAGCTAGAGTGCTAATTTGCAGTTTGTCTCTAGGATTTTTAAACAATACCATGTAGTTGGCATTCAAGCTAATGGTCCGACTATTTTTACCTTGGTGAAACACATTCTGGACCAAGTAAAGCACGGACAGGTTTCTATGATGAGTATATTGGGTAAAAGCTCGTGCAATTTCAGGGTGTTCGCTACCAGCAAATAGCATATCGTCCAAAACCAGCAGATTATTTACATGTGGGGGGAGAAGTTCATCATCAGACAGAGAATCGGGTATTCCTTCAACAAACTTGATTTTTATTGTCTTCAATAATTCATCATACAGAGGTTGGTAACATGAATAACACCATACAATATTGTCAGGCTTTTGAGATAACACATGTTCAGAATTCTCTAAAATACTTTTTACAAAAAAAGTTTTGCCACTGTTTGAAGGGCCGGCAATTAATGCTGAAAAAGGCAATTGTAGCCGGGGGTCAAAACCCTCGACAGCAGTCATAATATCTTAAGCTTTAAGACATACTGGGGCTTGTAGCATAAGTCAGTAGCCAAAGGGCAATGTGGTACCGTCAGGCAATAGCTGTCTCTTGTCATAGACTACCCTGAATCTTTTAGTGAGTGGTGCGTTTCTTAGATGGAACCCCTTTTTATCCCTCACTATTTTGTTGTAGGAGCTCAAAATCTCCAAGTCACTATTCTTGTCCTTTACGAACCCCTCGACCAAGCGCGTGATTGATTCCAAGTTTACACGCGGTGCATTTTCATAGTTTTGAGTCACGCCTTTGGCTTTCAACACCACGTGATTGGCTTTAGTCCTAAAAGCATAGCTTTTTGGACCACATGAGGACCATTCTGTAATATGGTCACCCTCTTCGAGTTCACTCGTTAAACCCCCAAGATAGTTGCTAAGTGGGGGGGTCCAATCCCCCGGTTTGCTTACATAGACCACAGAGTCTGTGTCGTGGTAAAGAACCCGCCTCTGAAGCTGTTCCATGAGGGTGTACAGTTCAAGGCGGCCATAGGCTGTGGTAAATGCTGCAAGAAACACATTTACATTACCCGGGGGTAGAACCCACTTTTGGTGGCGCCTCCATTGCACCAAGGCAATGTCTTGACTCAAGAAGGAAAAATGTGAAATTTCGTATTGGTCCGAAAAAACAAATTCCAAAAATTCTTCGGGGTCTTTAATGATCGAAGTTGTTAGCATATTGCATCTCTGCGCTAATTTCCCCCAAAGGGAGTTCAAGTACAATTTCGACACATTTCTTTTGGTTTTGTTGACCTCTATTCTGTCATGGTCAAGAAGTATGCCTTCTCTGTCATGGTAGTCTTGAATGTACTGGTCTTTACTTTCTTGATCTGTGACCGATGCAGGATAGCCTGAAGCCATCTGCTTGCATCTCAAGAAGGTTTTGATGTACTCTTTAAAAAGTGTGTCTGATTTCCTGGAAAAGTTCCACACTTCAAAGATTTTGGCCACACGATACCCCTTCTCTAAAGCCTTAGAGAATTCTACAGTGACCCATACACCGGTCAGGGCTCTTTCTTGATCTGTGTGATCACAGGGGTTTTCCTGGTTGTGGTTTTCACAGCATGTGCGACAAAGGGGAAAGAAAAGTTTTCCTTTAGGACCCTTGTAAGGCAACACAGGTATAAACAGCCCCCTAGGAGGGTAGACAGTCGCTTTGATTAAACCAAAATAATTTTGGGGTTCGTCAAAGTCGCTGTGAATAATTTCAGGATGCCCTATAGGATAGAATGAGGAACTCATTACATGAGGATATAGGGATGTAAAATCTACATAGCCTATTGTCTCGTCGGGTTGAGCTACATAACGCAATGTCAAAGCATTGGTCCGGCCTCCAAACAAGGCCTGTCGCGGTTCCAGGGGCTCTGGAGGGTCATAATGGGTAAGGAAGGCCTTAACACTAGGATCTACCTTTTTGAGGGCTGTCCATTCGTGCTCCCACAAAACCACAACTTTTAACCCGTAAGTAGCCTTTAAAGAATTCAGTTTGTCTTGAAACTCTTGGTACATTTCCCCAAAAGTCTTTTGGGTTAGGACACACAAGGTGTGGGGGACAAAGCATAATTTACAACCGTGGAAGAAACAACCGTTGTACTCATACACTGTCTCAACCCCGTCAATCTGTGTGTATCCATCTACATGGTAAGGCCCAAAAGCCTTCTCCCCCCGATTCAAAGCATGTTGGATAAAAATATCTTTATCCTGGGCCAAGTACTCCAACCATTGAATGGAACCACTAGAGTAGGCCTTGAATTGGCGTCGGTAGTTGTCTGGCGATGGGATAGCTATAGATTCAGGAGTTAGATAGTGTGTACGATAGGTTTTCATGCACGCTGATGCAATAGTTGTACAGCTCCAGGGGTCAATGCCCGCATCTTTGATTACCTCTTCTCTGAATCTGAGGCATCCTTCACGAAGTATAACAACGTCATTGTCACAGTATGATTCCATCTCTTTATGGAAATCAAAAGTGCCATGTCTTACGGTCTCGTACCATGTCATGAATCTCTCACGCTCTTTGGGAGACATTTGATCACACCCGTACATTTCGGGGGCTGGATAAGATCCTATATAATGTAGATTCTCCTCAGATGTGAAGAAATGAGGGAAATAGCCTTTGACAGAGTTTTCAAAACCCAAGGCCTCTGGCATTTGAGCCAATCTCATGGGTAAGAAGCTTAAGCTGTCAATGTATCTCTGTTTGAAGGCGGGGTCAACAAAGCATAATATTTTACTCCCTTGAGCTATGACACTGGGTGCCACGCCTTGCTGTATCAAAGGGTTCAGAAGCAGATAGGAGTCATAGGCCCTAGCATTGTGAGCTATAAACGTGAAGTTTCTGTACTGGGCTTTTCTAAAATGTTTTAGAAAGAGTCGGGCACAATCGGGTCCCTCGGCCGACCATTTTTCACCCTTGAAAGTCATGGTTGACACAAAAATAGGCAAATGAACCCCTGATTGCTGAGTTGTCTCAAAATCATAAAACACATATTTCTCTGTATGTTCATCTTCAGCCAAGGGCTGAATGTAACACTCATGTGTTACTTCTTGAACCGCTTCCGCGTCTCTGCTTTTCAAAGGACCTTTACAGATTGGGCAGTGTATAATTCCACAAACATGAGGTTTAGGGCTATCTATTTTAAGGTTGTAATTGCAATGACATTTTGGACATTTCTTGTTAATGTCACAACTGCTTACAGATTTACATGCCTTGGGATGCCATGTTTCAGTTTTGTGTTTTTCGTAACAGTAGGCCGAACGACATGTGCGGTGACAATCCGCACAGGGGGTCAAGTTTAGCGGCTGCATAGGGCAATGTTTATCCAGACATACTGAACAGTTGTAACGGCACGAGTGCCCCCCCATGCGTGTGTAGCCGGTATGACAGGCTGGACAGACATATGGCGCGCCTAAAAAGGCTGTGATGTTAGTTACGGCATAGTAATGCTCATTTTGCACATAAAAGTACATAGTCTTAGGATGTGGTTCGGGTATATTTTGGAACTTGAGGAGAGCGTCATTAGCCCTACTGTGGTACAAAACCACAATCTTGATGTTCAGAAAGTTTTCAAATTTGACTATGTCTGAGAAAGCCACAGCATCCTGTATACCGAGACCCACCGCAGTTTGTAGCTCTCGAGCTTTATGTAACGCGGCTTGATCCGTACATCCTGGGCTGAGTAAGTGGGCCAAACCTATGGCAAAACATAGCTTATTACCTGGATTGTGAACGTTTATGAGATAGGCCCTTTTATTGCTTATGATTTCGGACTGCATTAAACTCTCGAGCTTTCGTCTCTGACCCCCGCCCCCTTGTGGTTGGCGTACTAATTGTACTACAAGTTCGAGGGGCCTATCTGCTAGCACGTTTAAATTTGACTGTACAAGGCGTTCTAGCAGTTTAACAAATTGTTCAAGCTCTGCTTCACCATTCTGTAAAATAAGCGATACCTTGCTCTGTAGACTGTCTCCACAAATTTCCAACTGGAAGAGATCCCTAGGTTCGCTATAATCTCTAATCCTCGCTAACAGTTCATTCAAAGTGTCCATAAGCATTACGTAAAACACAGCATATTCCCGAATCTGACCCCCCCATGCGAAATTGAAAAACTGGCGAACCTCAATATTGTTGAATTTATTTCGACGCAAAACATGTACACTTCGATCAAGACCTCCCCCCTCCAGATTTGCTAGGCAATTGTCCAACTGTTCAAAAACATCGTATTGGGTTTCAGACTCTTCGGACATTGGTGTTAAAGGCTGATTTATAGGTGTCTGGGGTGCCGAATTAAACCTAGCGCTCTCGTTCTGTACACTGATCTCAAGACCGCCCCCCTCCAGATTTGCTAGACATTTGTCCAACTGTTCAAAAACATCATATTGACTTTCAGACTCTTCGGACAATGTTGTTAAAGGCTGTCTTAGAGGTGTCTGTGGGGCCGAATTAAACCTAGGGCTCGCGTTAAGCTGGGTAATTAGAGATATGATGGTTTCGGGAATCTGTGTTAACATGTTTTCCTCGGAAGGCCCTGACTCATTCATACGTGTAATAATGTCTATGAGTTCGGAGGGAATCTGGGATAATAGATTTTCATCTATTGTCATTATGTCAATTACCCCCGAATCATTCATATGGTTAACTATATCTTGGAGCTCTGTAGGGATCCTGGCTAAGAGGGTTTCAATTGTCTCACTTTGGTCTATAGGGGGCGCCATCTGTCTAATTAAGGATGTGTGTGTGTGTGTGTGTGTTTACATGTGTGTTTTTTAACGGTGGTATTTGCTTGTTTTAGCCCTAATGTTTTTTAACATACGGGGTAGCTCGCTACGCCAGAATGACACATCCTGATTGTATTGATGCTCGAGTAGAATACACATGCGCCTCTGGAGTAGAGCCTTTCGTGATTTTAAACCCAGGGTAAACGCTTTGAAAAAACGTTCTTGGTCTATTTCAGAATCTGCTGTTTCCCCCACAGAATTGGCCGATTCAAGAAGGTTGGCAGCTTCACAGAACATCAAATCGTCTACCTCAGAAATGTCATTTAAATCTTTGACATCATCAGGTTTCGCTGGTGTCTTTGGAGCCTCCTCGGGGATGCTTGTCTGGGCATCCTCCGATGTTTGTGCGTTGTGTTCATAAGCCGGTGAGGAGTCTGAAATAAAAATAATACATACACAAATAGGTTATTAACCCTCAAATATGTTAAAAATGCCAAATACATTTCAGATATAAGCCTATATATTAACAATACATTAATTAAATACCTCGGCTTTTTTGACGAGGGCTGTTCTGAAGAAGCTCTGAAACCAGGGGCTGGTGTCTTTGTTCAACCTGTATTACAGCATCTGCAGGTTCGGTAGATGGTGAGTCTGAAAAAAACAAACAAACAAACAAAAAACAGCATTAGGCCTTGTTTTAACATATTCCGGCATAAAAAAAATATATAAATATTAAAATAATAATATATATAAATAATAATATATAATTGATTCATACCTAGTCCTTGGAACGACGTCTCGTGAATATCGGCCAAGTAGAATTGTTCGGGTGAAGCGGAACTGTGGATCTGAGCACTAATTATCCTTTGGTGTTTAGAAATATGTGGGGACAACGTTGTCCTGGCCAAGGGGAGTTGACCTGCCGTTTAAAGTCTCTGTTCGCTGCTTTTGTGTAAATACATCCTGGGAGTAGGGCAGAATTGTCTCGTAGTCATATGCTTCGCAGAAACCGTTCAGGCTCCATAGGGCATCGTTTAACCTTCCAGGCTTTAGGTCCTCTGTAAACATATAAAATAACTTTTAATATAAGATGCCCACACTTTTTGTTTTTAAGGTATAAATATTTTTATGTATGGAATTCTTGGAGCTTACTTACGTTGACAATTCAGGGCAGGCGTTTGTTTGTCGGCACTTTGTTTCGGAGCCCCATTGGATGGTTCGAGCTCAGTTATACCTCGGAGTATCTGCGTGAATGCTTCAGAATCTATAAAACATTCGACAATATTAAAGCTATAATCACTTTAGCTAATATTGCCTTGTTATACGGTAAGCATACTGATCCTAATGATTGTTTAATATTTCTATAACATCCCACGCTTTTCAAACAATTCCCCAACAACAACCAAATCTAATAAAGATTTATTTCAAGAACTCACCTTGCGATAGATCCATTAGACTTTTTTCCCCGATTATCTTTTTTAACGCTTCAGTCCGATAACGATTCTTGGAGTTTCTGGAGGTGCTGTTTGCATCGGAACTAAAACGCTGCTAACATTGCCCATGGTTTCTAGCGCTTTTGTACCCTACGACCTAGAGAAAAACCCCTGAATGATTTTTTTACATCGCATTTGGGGTTTGTCGTTTTTTTCGGGCTATACCCCCGCCCCTGGTATATTTGACACATTTCAAACACATGGTATTGGGTGTGTCTAAACATTAGGATCCTTTTGGAGCTTCTAAAATCTCCGGGGTGCTAGCACCTAGATGCATGGGGTGTGTTGTTCTCGACATCGCTGGGATGAATGACTTTTTTAGCCCACCTAAAAAAATAGTTTTATGAAAGGCCTTTAAGATTAGGAGTCGTAAGACACAATATTATTGTTGGGGGGTAGGCATCTGTTTTGCAGGCTAGTGTAAACCTTGGTTTCAAACGACCCACCAGGCATGCAATGGTATTTTTTTAACAAACAACCCGCCCCCCTTTTTCTGTTTTTGAAACACACACACACACACACACACACACACACACAGCCACTACAGAAAACTCCCTCACGCACATGCGCGCGCACATGGCTTTTTCCGCAAGATTTTTCTCAGGGACAGACTGCGCTAAGAGTGAACAAACGCGAGAGTTCATAACGTGGTGAGATTCTGATTTTAAAACCATTTATTTCATTCAAAATATTTAGTACATACATTTTATATCGTTACATTCTTAAGGTATTTTACGATGCCTTTCTTACAGATCCTGGGAGCTTATGCAACCAACCGCCATTGTCCGTGTCGAGTTCACCCTCAAAAGGCAAGGCTCTCTTGCTATGTCCATCAACACATGGTAAGTTTTCACTCCAGGGGTAGATCCTCCGTCGGGCCTTTTGGTCTTGACTCTGTCTCAAGGAAAGCCTCGCCCAGCGCTTTAACTGTTCCCCATTTTGGAAGAGAATGTCCAGCTTATTCATAAGTGTTATGAAAATTGGATAATCCACCCATTTAAAACTAAACACAGGAATAAAAAAGTTTACATGTTTGCGTGCTCTGGAAGCTACCGGAGAATTGACAGACTTTGTAGCATTAGCCTTATCATAAAGGTCACAGGCTAAAATTGTCACTTTGTTGTCAGGGCTATAGTCCATTGAAGCAATTCTTAGAGCCTTGAGATCACTGCGGCCGCAGACCTGTTCTTCCAACGCATATCCTGGCACATTTGTAACACTTAGGACCTGTTCAATTTTACAAAGAGCCAGCCTGATGTTTAGCCATTCTCTCATCCCCAGAGCCGGGGGAAAACTCCCAGGTTTTGCAGGATAAAGGGGTTTGGGTCCACGGTCTGTGAATATCTTTACCGTAGAATCCTCCGGGTGGAATATGTAAGACATGTGGCCCTCACTCGTACCCAAAAATCCTTTAAAACATTCTGGAGCTTCACACAGAACTTCTTCAAGGCTTTGGTCACTGGGTTCATGACAAGCCGAGCATAACATCCCTAAAATTGGCATAGGTGTCATTTTTGTTTAATATTCAGGGGGGTTATCATGTACAGTCTTAAACAGGTATTGTTCATCGGCTTTATAAGGGGCCTTAACCAACCCAAACCGTGAGAAACAGTAACAGGTTGACCTGACACATGGTCCCTTACTCAACCCAGGGCATGCACCCTTCTACATGACATAGGGTCATAAATCATTACATAGGGTCATAAATCAGGCTTGGGTCATCAATCATTAACGGCCTGTCAAAGGGACCCTTACTCACCCCATAGCCCCCACCTAACCAGGCTTGCCTATCAGGCTTGGGTCATCAATCATTAACGGCCTGTCAAATGGACCCTTACTCACCCCATAGCCCCCATCTAACCAGGCTTGCCTGACCAGAAGACATGCACACGTCATCACTACATAGGGTTCACATAGAGTTCACATAGGTTCACATAGGGTCATCAATCATCATGACCCGTGACATCTACTTTATTCTCTCTGGCGCTATATTAATTTAACAGGTGGCACTGTAGTCATTTAACAGGTGGAGCTATAGTCATTTAACAGGTGGCGCTATAGTCATTTAACAGGTTCATTTAACAGGTGGTGCTATAGTCATTTAACAGGTGGTGCTATAGTCATTTAGCAGGTTCATTTAACAGGTGGCGCTATAGTCATTTACAGGTGGCGCTATATTAATTTAACAGGTGGCACTGTAGTCATTTAACAGGTGGCGCTATAGTCATTTAACAGGTGGCGCTATAGTCATTTAACAGGTTCATTTAACAGGTGGTGCTATAGTCATTTACAGGTGGCGCTATAGTCATTTAGCAGGTTCATTTAACAGGTGGCGCTATAGTCATTTACAGGTGGCGCTATATTAATTTAACAGGTGGCACTGTAGTCATTTAACAGGTGGCGCTATAGTCATTTAACAGGTGGCGCTATAGTCATTTAACAGGTGGCGCTATAGTCATTTAACTATAGTCATTTAACAGGTGCTGTTATAGTCATTTAACAGGTGGCGCTATAATCATTTACAGGTGGTGCTATATTAATTTAACAGGTGGCGCTGTAGTCATTTATCAGGTGGCGCTATAGTCATTTAACAGGTTCATTTAACAGGTGGCGCTATAGTCATTTACAGGTGGCGCTATAGTCATTTAACATGTTCATTTTTAACAGGTGGCGCTATAGTCATTTAACAGGTGGCGCTATAGTCATTTAACAGGTGGCGCTATAGTCGTTTAACAGGTGCTGTTATAGTCATTTAACAGGTTCATTTTTAACAGGTGGTGCTATAGTCATTTAACAGGTTCATTTAACAGGTGGTGCTATAGTCATTTACAGGTGGCGCTATAGTCATTTAGCAGGTTCATTTAACAGGTGGCGCTATAGTCATTTACAGGTGGCGCTATATTAATTTAACAGGTGGCACTGTAGTCATTTAACAGGTGGCGCTATAGTCATTTAACAGGTGGCGCTATAGTCATTTAACAGGTTCATTTAACAGGTGGTGCTATAGTCATTTAACAGGTGGTGCTATAGTCATTTAGCAGGTTCATTTAATAGGTGGCGCTATAGTCATTTACAGGTGGCGCTATATTAATTTAACAGGTGGCACTGTAGTCATTTAACAGGTGGCGCTATAGTCATTTAACAGGTGGCGCTATAGTCATTTAACAGGTTCATTTAACAGGTGGTGCTATAGTCATTTACAGGTGGCGCTATAGTAATTTAGCAGGTTCATTTAACAGGTGGCGCTATAGTCATTTACAGGTGGCGCTATATTAATTTAACAGGTGGCACTGTAGTCATTTAACAGGTGGCGCTATAGTCATTTAACAGGTGGCGCTATAGTCATTTAACAGGTGGCGCTATAGTCATTTCACAGGTGGTACTATAGTCATTTAACAGGTTCATTTAACAGGTGGTGCAAAAATCATTTAACAGGTGGTGCTATAGTCATTTAACAGGTGGCGCTATAGTCGTTTAACAGGTGGCGCTATAGTCATTTAACAGGTGGCGCTATAGTCGTTTAACAGGTGCTGTTATAGTCATTTAACAGGTTCATTTTTAACAGGTGGTGCTATAGTCATTTAACAGGTTCATTTAACAGGTGGTGCTATAGTCATTTACAGGTGGCGCTATAGTCATTTAGCAGGTTCATTTAACAGGTGGCGCTATAGTCATTTACAGGTGGCGCTATATTAATTTAACAGGTGGCACTGTAGTCATTTAACAGGTGGCGCTATAGTCATTTAACAGGTGGCGCTATAGTCATTTAACAGGTTCATTTAACAGGTGGTGCTATAGTCATTTAACAGGTGGTGCTATAGTCATTTAGCAGGTTCATTTAACAGGTGGCGCTATAGTCATTTACAGGTGGCGCTATATTAATTTAACAGGTGGCACTGTAGTCATTTAACAGGTGGCGCTATAGTCATTTAACAGGTGGCGCTATAGTCATTTAACAGGTTCATTTAACAGGTGGTGCTATAGTCATTTACAGGTGGCGCTATAGTCATTTAGCAGGTTCATTTAACAGGTGGCGCTATAGTCATTTACAGGTTGCGCTATATTAATTTAACAGGTGGCACTGTAGTCATTTAACAGGTGGCGCTATAGTCATTTAACAGGTGGCGCTATAGTCATTTAACAGGTGGCGCTATAGTCATTTAACTATAGTCATTTAACAGGTGCTGTTATAGTCATTTAACAGGTGGCGCTATAATCATTTACAGGTGGTGCTATATTAATTTAACAGGTGGCGCTGTAGTCATTTATCAGGTGGCGCTATAGTCATTTAACAGGTTCATTTAACAGGTGGCGCTATAGTCATTTACAGGTGGCGCTATAGTCATTTAACATGTTCATTTTTAACAGGTGGAGCTATAGTCATTTAACAGGTGGCGCTATAGTCATTTAACAGGTGGCGCTATAGTCGTTTAACAGGTGCTGTTATAGTCATTTAACAGGTTCATTTTTAACAGGTGGTGCTATAGTCATTTAACAGGTTCATTTAACAGGTGGTGCTATAGTCATTTACAGGTGGCGCTATAGTCATTTAGCAGGTTCATTTAACAGGTGGCGCTATAGTCATTTACAGGTGGCGCTATATTAATTTAACAGGTGGCACTGTAGTCATTTAACCGGTGGCGCTATAGTCATTTAACAGGTGGCGCTATAGTCATTTAGCAGGTTCATTTAACAGGTGGCGCTATAGTCATTTACAGGTGGCGCTATATTAATTTAACAGGTGGCACTGTAGTCATTTAACAGGTGGCGCTATAGTCATTTAACAGGTGGCGCTATAGTCGTTTAACAGGTGCTGTTATAGTCATTTAACAGGTTCATTTTTAACAGGTGGTGCTATAGTCATTTAACAGGTTCATTTAACAGGTGGTGCTATAGTCATTTACAGGTGGCGCTATAGTCATTTAGCAGGTTCATTTAACAGGTGGCGCTATAGTCATTTACAGGTGGCGCTATATTAATTTAACAGGTGGCACTGTAGTCATTTAACCGGTGGCGCTATAGTCATTTAACAGGTGGCGCTATAGTCATTTAGCAGGTTCATTTAACAGGTGGCGCTATAGTCATTTACAGGTGGCGCTATATTAATTTAACAGGTGGCACTGTAGTCATTTAACAGGTGGCGCTATAGTCATTTAACAGGTGGCGCTATAGTCATTTAACAGGTTCATTTAACAGGTGGTGCTATAGTCATTTAACAGGTGGTGCTATAGTCATTTAGCAGGTTCATTTAACAGTTGGCGCTATAGTCATTTACAGGTGGCGCTATATTAATTTAACAGGTGGCACTGTAGTCATTTAACAGGTGGCGCTATAGTCATTTAACAGGTGGCGCTATAGTCATTTAACAGGTTCATTTAACAGGTGGTGCTATAGTCATTTACAGGTGGCGCTATAGTCATTTAGCAGGTTCATTTAACAGGTGGCGCTATAGTCATTTACAGGTGGCGCTATATTAATTTAACAGGTGGCACTGTAGTCATTTAACAGGTGGCGCTATAGTCATTTAACAGGTGGCGCTATAGTCATTTAACAGGTGGCGCTATAGTCATTTCACAGGTGGTACTATAGTCATTTAACAGGTTCATTTAACAGGTGGTGCAAAAATCATTTAACAGGTGGCGCTATAGTCATTTAACAGGTTCATTTAACAGGTGGCGCTATATTAATTTAACAGGTGGTGCTGTAGTCATTTAACAGGTGGCGCTATAGTCATTTAACAGGTTCATTTAACAGGTGGCGCTATAGTCATTTAACAGGTTCATTTAACAGGTGGCGCTATAGTCATTTACAGGTGGCGCTATAGTCATTTAACAGGTGGCGCTATAGTCATTTCACAGGTGGTACTATAGTCATTTAACAGGTTCATTTAACAGGTGGTGCAAAAATCATTTAACAGGTGGTGCTATAGTCATTTAACAGGTGGCGCTATAGTCGTTTAACAGGTGGCGCTATAGTCATTTAACAGGTGGCGCTATAGTCGTTTAACAGGTGCTGTTATAGTCATTTAACAGGTTCATTTTTAACAGGTGGTGCTATAGTCATTTAACAGGTTCATTTAACAGGTGGTGCTATAGTCATTTACAGGTGGCGCTATAGTCATTTAGCAGGTTCATTTAACAGGTGGCGCTATAGTCATTTACAGGTGGCGCTATAGTCATTTAACAGGTGGCGCTATAGTCATTTAACAGGTGGCGCTATAGTCATTTCACAGGTGGTACTATAGTCATTTAACAGGTTCATTTAACAGGTGGTGCAAAAATCATTTAACAGGTGGTGCTATAGTCATTTAACAGGTGGCGCTATAGTCGTTTAACAGGTGGCGCTATAGTCATTTAACAGGTGGCGCTATAGTCGTTTAACAGGTGCTGTTATAGTCATTTAACAGGTTCATTTTTAACAGGTGGTGCTATAGTCATTTAACAGGTGGCGCTATAGTCATTTAGCAGGTTCATTTAACAGGTGGCGCTATAGTCATTTACAGGTGGCGCTATATTAATTTAACAGGTGGCACTGTAGTCATTTAACAGGTGGCGCTATAGTCATTTAACAGGTGGCGCTATAGTCATTTAACAGGTTCATTTAACAGGTGGTGCTATAGTCATTTAACAGGTGGTGCTATAGTCATTTAGCAGGTTCATTTAACAGGTGGCGCTATAGTCATTTACAGGTGGCGCTATATTAATTTAACAGGTGGCACTGTAGTCATTTAACAGGTGGCGCTATAGTCATTTAACAGGTGGCGCTATAGTCATTTAACAGGTTCATTTAACAGGTGGTGCTATAGTCATTTACAGGTGGCGCTATAGTCATTTAGCAGGTTCATTTAACAGGTGGCGCTATAGTCATTTACAGGTGGCGCTATATTAATTTAACAGGTGGCACTGTAGTCATTTAACAGGTGGCGCTATAGTCATTTAACAGGTGGCGCTATAGTCATTTAACAGGTGGCGCTATAGTCATTTAACTATAGTCATTTAACAGGTGCTGTTATAGTCATTTAACAGGTGGCGCTATAATCATTTACAGGTGGTGCTATATTAATTTAACAGGTGGCGCTGTAGTCATTTATCAGGTGGCGCTATAGTCATTTAACAGGTTCATTTAACAGGTGGCGCTATAGTCATTTACAGGTGGCGCTATAGTCATTTAACATGTTCATTTTTAACAGGTGGAGCTATAGTCATTTAACAGGTGGCGCTATAGTCATTTAACAGGTGGCGCTATAGTCGTTTAACAGGTGCTGTTATAGTCATTTAACAGGTTCATTTTTAACAGGTGGTGCTATAGTCATTTAACAGGTTCATTTAACAGGTGGTGCTATTGTCATTTACAGGTGGCGCTATAGTCATTTAGCAGGTTCATTTAACAGGTGGCGCTATAGTCATTTACAGGTGGCGCTATATTAATTTAACAGGTGGCACTGTAGTCATTTAACCGGTGGCGCTATAGTCATTTAACAGGTGGCGCTATAGTCATTTAGCAGGTTCATTTAACAGGTGGCGCTATAGTCATTTACAGGTGGCGCTATATTAATTTAACAGGTGGCACTGTAGTCATTTAACAGGTGGCGCTATAGTCATTTAACAGGTGGCGCTATAGTCATTTAACAGGTTCATTTAACAGGTGGTGCTATAGTCATTTAACAGGTGGTGCTATAGTCATTTAGCAGGTTCATTTAACAGTTGGCGCTATAGTCATTTACAGGTGGCGCTATATTAATTTAACAGGTGGCACTGTAGTCATTTAACAGGTGGCGCTATAGTCATTTAACAGGTGGCGCTATAGTCATTTAACAGGTTCATTTAACAGGTGGTGCTATAGTCATTTACAGGTGGCGCTATAGTCATTTAGCAGGTTCATTTAACAGGTGGCGCTATAGTCATTTACAGGTGGCGCTATATTAATTTAACAGGTGGCACTGTAGTCATTTAACAGGTGGCGCTATAGTCATTTAACAGGTGGCGCTATAGTCATTTAACAGGTGGCGCTATAGTCATTTCACAGGTGGTACTATAGTCATTTAACAGGTTCATTTAACAGGTGGTGCAAAAATCATTTAACAGGTGGCGCTATAGTCATTTAACAGGTTCATTTAACAGGTGGCGCTATATTAATTTAACAGGTGGTGCTGTAGTCATTTAACAGGTGGCGCTATAGTCATTTAACAGGTTCATTTAACAGGTGGCGCTATAGTCATTTAACAGGTTCATTTAACAGGTGGCGCTATAGTCATTTACAGGTGGCGCTATAGTCATTTAACAGGTGGCACTATAGTCATTTAACAGGTGGCGCTATAGTCGTTTAACAGGTGCTGTTATAGTCATTTAACAGGTTCATTTAACAGGTGGCGCTATAGTCATTTACAGGTGGCGCTATAGTCATTTAACATGTTCATTTTTAACAGGTGGCGCTATAGTCATTTAACAGGTTCATTTAACAGGTGGTGCTATAGTCATTTACAGGTGGTGCTTTAGTCCTTGAGCAGGTTCATTTAACAGGTGGCGCTATAGTCATTTACAGGTGGCGCTATATTAATTTAACAGGTGGCACTGTAGTCATTTAACCGGTGGCGCTATAGTCATTTAACAGGTGGCGCTATAGTCATTTAGCAGGTTCATTTAACAGGTGGCGCTATAGTCATTTACAGGTGGCGCTATATTAATTTAACAGGTGGCACTGTAGTCATTTAACAGGTGGCGCTATAGTCATTTAACAGGTGGCGCTATAGTCATTTAACAGGTTCATTTAACAGGTGGTGCTATAGTCATTTAACAGGTGGTGCTATAGTCATTTAGCAGGTTCATTTAACAGTTGGCGCTATAGTCATTTACAGGTGGCGCTATATTAATTTAACAGGTGGCACTGTAGTCATTTAACAGGTGGCGCTATAGTCATTTAACAGGTGGCGCTATAGTCATTTAACAGGTTCATTTAACAGGTGGTGCTATAGTCATTTACAGGTGGCGCTATAGTCATTTAGCAGGTTCATTTAACAGGTGGCGCTATAGTCATTTACAGGTGGCGCTATATTAATTTAACAGGTGGCACTGTAGTCATTTAACAGGTGGCGCTATAGTCATTTAACAGGTGGCGCTATAGTCATTTAACAGGTGGCGCTATAGTCATTTCACAGGTGGTACTATAGTCATTTAACAGGTTCATTTAACAGGTGGTGCAAAAATCATTTAACAGGTGGTGCTATAGTCATTTAACAGGTGGTACTATAGTCATTTAACAGGTTCATTTAACAGGTGGTGCAAAAATCATTTAACAGGTGGCGCTATAGTCATTTAACAGGTGGTGCTATAGTCATTTAACAGGTTCATTTAACAGGTGGCGCTATATTAATTTAACAGGTGGTGCTGTAGTCATTTAACAGGTGGCGCTATAGTCATTTAACAGGTTCATTTAACAGGTGGCGCTATAGTCATTTAACAGGTTCATTTAACAGGTGGCGCTATAGTCATTTACAGGTGGCGCTATAGTCATTTAACAGGTGGCACTATAGTCATTTAACAGGTGGCGCTATAGTCGTTTAACAGGTGCTGTTATAGTCATTTAACAGGTTCATTTAACAGGTGGCGCTATAGTCATTTACAGGTGGCGCTATAGTCATTTAACATGTTCATTTTTAACAGGTGGCGCTATAGTCATTTAACAGGTTCATTTAACAGGTGGTGCTATAGTCATTTACAGGTGGCGCTATAGTCATTGAGCAGGTTCATTTAACAGGTGGCGCTATAGTCATTTACAGGTGGCGCTATATTAATTTAACAGGTGGCACTGTAGTCATTTAACCGGTGGCGCTATAGTCATTTAACAGGTGGCGCTATAGTCATTTAACAGGTTCATTTAACAGGTGGTGCTATAGTCATTTAACAGGTGGTGCTATAGTCATTTAGCAGGTTCATTTAACAGGTGGCGCTATAGTCATTTACAGGTGGCGCTATATTAATTTAACAGGTGGCACTGTAGTCATTTAACAGGTGGCGCTATAGTCATTTAACAGGTGGCGCTATAGTCATTTAGCAGGTTCATTTAACAGGTGGCGCTATAGTCATTTAACAGGTGGCGCTATAGTCATTTAACAGGTGGCGCTATAGTCATTTCACAGGTGGTACTATAGTCATTTAACAGGTTCATTTAACAGGTGGCGCAAAAATCATTTAACAGGTGGTGCTATAGTCATTTAACAGGTGGTACTATAGTCATTTAACAGGTTCATTTAACAGGTGGTGCAAAAATCATTTAACAGGTGGCGCTATAGTCATTTAAGAGGTGGTGCTATAGTCATTTAACAGGTTCATTTAACAGGTGGCGCTATAGTCATTTACAGGTGGCGCTATATTAATTTAACAGGTGGTGCTGTAGTCATTTACAGGTGGCGCTATAGTCATTTAACAGGTGGCGCTATAGTCATTTAACAGGTGGTGCTATAGTCATTTAACAGGTTCATTTAACAGGTGGCGCTATAGTCATTTACAGGTGGCGCTATATTAATTTAACAGGTGGTGCTGTAGTCATTTAACAGGTGGCGCTATAGTCATTTACAGGTGGCGCTATAGTCATATAACAGGTTCATTTTTAACAGGTGGCGCTCTAGTCATTTAACAGGTGGCGCTATAGTCATTTAACAGGTGGCGCTATAGTCGTTTAACAGGTGCTGTTATAGTCATTTAACAGGTGGCGCTATAGTCATTTATCAGGTTCATTTAACAGGTGGCGCTATAGTCATTTACAGGTGGCGCTATATTAATTTAACAGGTGGTGCTATAGTCATTTAACAGGTGGTGCTATAGTCATTTAACGGGTGGTGCTATAGTCATTTAACAGGTGGTGCTATAGTCATTTAACAGGTTCATTTAACAGGTGGTGCTATAGTCATTTAACAGGTGGCGCTATAGTCATTTAACAGGTGGTGCTATAGTCATTTAACAGGTTCATTTAACAGGTGGTGCTATAGTCATTTAACAGGTGGTGCTATAGTCATTTAGCAGGTTCATTTAACAGGTGGCGCTATAGTCATTTACAGGTGGCGCTATATTAATTTAACAGGTGGCACTGTAGTCATTTAACAGGTGGCGCTATAGTCATTTAACAGGTGGCGCTATAGTCATTTAACAGGTTAATTTAACAGGTGGTGCTATAGTCATTTACAGGTGGCGCTATAGTCATTTAGCAGGTTCATTTAACAGGTGGCGCTATAGTCATTTACAGGTGGCGCTATATTAATTTAACAGGTGGCACTGTAGTCATTTAACAGGTGGCGCTATAGTCATTTAACAGGTGGCGCTATAGTCATTTAACAGGTGGCGCTATAGTCATTTCACAGGTGGTACTATAGTCATTTAACAGGTTCATTTAACAGGTGGTGCAAAAATCATTTAACAGGTGGTGCTATAGTCATTTAACAGGTGGTACTATAGTCATTTAACAGGTTCATTTAACAGGTGGTGCAAAAATCATTTAACAGGTGGCGCTATAGTCATTTAACAGGTGGTGCTATAGTCATTTAACAGGTTCATTTAACAGGTGGCGCTATAGTCATTTACAGGTGGCGCTATATTAATTTAACAGGTGGTGCTGTAGTCATTTACAGGTGGCGCTATAGTCATTTAACAGGTGGCGCTATAGTCATTTAACAGGTGGTGCTATAGTCATTTAACAGGTTCATTTAACAGGTGGCGCTATAGTCATTTACAGGTGGCGCTATATTAATTTAACAGGTGGTGCTGTAGTCATTTAACAGGTGGCGCTATAGTCATTTACAGGTGGCGCTATAGTCATATAACAGGTTCATTTTTAACAGGTGGCGCTATAGTCATTTAACAGGTGGCGCTATAGTCATTTAACAGGTGGCGCTATAGTCGTTTAACAGGTGCTGTTATAGTCATTTAACAGGTGGCGCTATAGTCATTTAGCAGGTTCATTTAACAGGTGGCGCTATAGTCATTTACAGGTGGCGCTATATTAATTTAACAGGTGGTGCTATAGTCATTTAACAGGTGGTGCTATAGTCATTTAACGGGTGGTGCTATAGTCATTTAACAGGTGGTGCTATAGTCATTTAACAGGTGGTGCTATAGTCATTTAACAGGTTCATTTAACAGGTGGTGCTATAGTCATTTAACAGGTGGCGCTATAGTCATTTAACAGGTGGTGCTATAGTCATTTAACAGGTTCATTTAACAGGTGGTGCTATAGTCATTTAACAGGTGGTGCTATAGTCATTTAGCAGGTTCATTTAACAGGTGGCGCTATAGTCATTTACAGGTGGCGCTATATTAATTTAACAGGTGGCACTGTAGTCATTTAACAGGTGGCGCTATAGTCATTTAACAGGTTCATTTAACAGGTGGTGCTATAGTCATTTACAGGTGGCGCTATAGTCATTTAGCAGGTTCATTTAACAGGTGGCGCTATAGTCATTTACAGGTGGCGCTATATTAATTTAACAGGTGGCACTGTAGTCATTTAACAGGTGGCGCTATAGTCATTTAACAGGTGGCGCTATAGTCATTTAACAGGTGGCGCTATAGTCATTTCACAGGTGGTACTATAGTCATTTAACAGGTTCATTTAACAGGTGGTGCAAAAATCATTTAACAGGTGGTGCTATAGTCATTTAACAGGTGGTACTATAGTCATTTAACAGGTTCATTTAACAGGTGGTGCAAAAATCATTTAACAGGTGGCGCTATAGTCATTTAACAGGTGGTGCTATAGTCATTTAACAGGTTCATTTAACAGGTGGCGCTATAGTCATTTACAGGTGGCGCTATATTAATTTAACAGGTGGTGCTGTAGTCATTTACAGGTGGCGCTATAGTCATTTAACAGGTGGCGCTATAGTCATTTAACAGGTGGCGCTATAGTCATTTAACAGGTGGTGCTATAGTCATTTAACAGGTTCATTTAACAGGTGGCGCTATAGTCATTTACAGGTGGCGCTATATTAATTTAACAGGTGGTGCTGTAGTCATTTAACAGGTGGCGCTATAGTCATTTACAGGTGGCGCTATAGTCATATAACAGGTTCATTTTTAACAGGTGGCGCTATAGTCATTTAACAGGTGGCGCTATAGTCATTTAACAGGTGGCGCTATAGTCGTTTAACAGGTGCTGTTATAGTCATTTAACAGGTGGCGCTATAGTCATTTAGCAGGTTCATTTAACAGGTGGCGCTATAGTCATTTACAGGTGGCGCTATATTAATTTAACAGGTGGTGCTATAGTCATTTAACAGGTGGTGCTATAGTCATTTAACGGGTGGTGCTATAGTCATTTAACAGGTGGTGCTATAGTCATTTAACAGGTTCATTTAACAGGTGGTGCTATAGTCATTTAACAGGTGGCGCTATAGTCATTTAACAGGTGGTGCTATAGTCATTTAACAGGTTCATTTAACAGGTGGTGCTATAGTCATTTAACAGGTGGCGATATAATCATTTAACAGGTGACGATATAATCATTTAACAGGTGGTGCTATAGTCATTTAACAGGTGGCGCTATAGTCGTTTAACAAGTGGCGCTATAGTCGTTTAACAGGTGGTGCTATAGTCATTTATGATCTGATATTGAAAACCACCAACTCTGTGCAAATCAGTAACGGAGTGTGGGTAAAATCATTGAAACCAAGCCAGGAAAAAAAACAGAAGCCATATTACAAGCCATATTACTTATTGTTAATAATAATTGCATTGTTTGCTCTATAACCTGTTTGTTCATACGCCTTGACACCGTGATATATTTTTAGCCTAAGGCAGAGACAATAAGAAGACACAGTGGCAGAATAAATTCAACCACACCTTTGTTTCATCACAAAACCAGAGAGCAACTTCTGTCCGGTGAAGTTATTTGTTGTTGTTCTAGGCTACCTGGCCAAAATGCTTCCTCGCTATCCTAAATTCATTTTATGGGCAATGATGAGCCAGCTAGCTCGTTAACATTAGTGTTCTACATCTAGCTACTTCCATTCTCTTAAGCCAGGGGCACAATGTATGAATTTATGCTTGGATCAGAATTGCTGTTATTACGGAGAATTAAGTAAAACCACAAATCCAAATACCTACCTCCATCCATGGCTAATTTAGGAAAGGGACAATTCCCTTGACACTTTTTTACTTGCTAGCTTCCCTTGCAATCAAATTCTACGGGAGGCAACAATGTCATACTCTTTCTGACCAGACAGCATCAGAAAAATGGCCTACAGGGACAGAGGGGCACATTTGTGCTCACTGATGCTTTTTCCGGTGAGATGCATTCAGCCTCTTGCGAATTGAAGGGAAATTATGAAACACATAGACTAAAGAATATGATTTTTTTTTTTTTGTTGGTCCATTTATTTTCCATAAGCCTGCCTTCCCTTGGCATCCAGGTGCAGATTAACAAACCTACACCACACAATGCAAGTGATGACAGACCATGCAGCCATAAAGATTAAGATAATAAATATGTTCTATCCCCTCTACTTCCATTCATATTATATTGGCAGAAACTTGACCTTTCCATAAATTGATTAATCCATTCACCACCACCTCTCTCCTTATCCCCCGTCCCCTCCCATCTCTCTCGAAGTCCTATGTAAGCATTTTCTTAATGAAAGACAGTGGCCTCCCCTGGCCTGCGCTGAGAGAGAGAGAGATCAGTGTTCTCATCCTCAGACTAGGCTGTAGAGGTGGCTAACTGCCACAGAGGTAGAGTTACAGTTAAAGAACAGAGTAGAGCAGGGGACGGAGGCTAGGGGCTCTGTGGATCTAATGTAATCCAGGAAGTTGAAGCTCTGCCCACACGTTCAGACCCAGCCTACTGATGGAGGTAGTTTCACTGCAGCTTCTATCTGCTGCCTGCTGGCACAACTGGGTTACTCTCCCAGTGTAAAACTCTCCCAGTGAAAAAACATTTGTTTTCAGCGTTTAGTTGTTTACCATTATGCCTGTAACTCTGAGAGAGTGTACTGCTCCATCCATGGACAAACCCCACCCCCCCAAAACATACACAATAAAACAAACGGGAACAGGAACTGGTTAGTGCACTTGTTTTGTTATTCCGTTATTCTGATCGCGACCATCGTTGTGTTTTTCCGATCATGACTGCTAAGAAATAGTCCTATAGCACACAGTTGTCTCTGCGTTAGATATGATCGTTTTCTCCAAAGTAATAGAGATCCATTCTGATCAAACAGCACAGTAGTTCCATATGAAATATGGATGCCAATGTGAGTCTCATGTTTCATTTGCAATAACCCGTCTGCATCAGGAACTAAACTGAACTACAGAATCACATACAGGCTTTAACAAGCTACGGAGAAGGTAAATGGAAATCTATGTCTTCTTGAAGAACTGACGTTCTCATTATTTTCATAAGGTGTTTGAACAAGTAGAGCTAGCTTATTGTACCTGTTTGTGTTTTTAGTTGACATCTACAGTGGAACTTGCAAAGGCATGCGCAGACACGCACGAACACACACACACACACACACACACACACACACACACACACACACACACACACACACACACACACACACACACACACACACACACACACGCATACACTGAGGCCCAGTGCAGTGCTGAGTCATCAGCACTTCTTTTGAAGTGTGGCGTCATTGACAGTGGGCTCAGAGAGGTGAGGGGTTCTGCTGCTGCTCTCCAGTGGATCAACTCTCATACATCTCATGCAAAGTTTCTTTGCTCCCCCCCCCCCATCCGTTGATGAGGATGTTTGTGTTTATATCTCTCCGTTGAACATCCAGAGAGAAGTGGATGAGGTAATCAGAAGATACAAATGTGCTCAGTCTGTGGTCCTTTGTGGATATATTCACAGACAGAGTACATCTCACCATCTCCCTGTGAGTTTGTCTGAGGAAAATACAAACGTGCACACACACACACACGCGTACATACGCCCTCCGACTGAGAGGTGGAAAGGGGAGGTGCAACCTTTCATGGCGAATAAAGCATACATTTTAATGAGCATGTGCATTCCAGACTTCACACAATGTTCTAAATCACCTTATACTGGGTTACAGCAGCTGCTGGTGTTATTTCCAAAAATCCAATTATATCTCTCTCTCTCTATTCTTCCCTATCGCTATTCATGTGATACCGTTGATAACCTTTGCGAACAGTCTGAGGCTATGCCGAACTTAATCATTGTATAGTTCCTCTTGAAAGACCATTTCTCACAATGAAGTGCTTTCATAGCTGACTAGCAGATAATGGGCAAGTCCCCTGATCTCCTCTCTCTGACAGAGAAATTGTATAATGTAACCAGGGTCAGGTCAGTAGAGATCATTGGAATTGGGTGTACTTTCATTGTTGCTGTTTCTATTGTCCAACCCTGCTACTTCTGTAGATTGTATGATTTTGACAGCTTCCCCAGTTGGCATTGGTAAGCTTGGTGAAAGTTTGTAAGCTTTGAATTCATGAGCCAGCTGTTAAGCTCGATGGATTGAGAGAAGGATGGATGGATAGAGAGAGAGAGGAGGATAATTACGTTGACGATAATTGAGCAATCAGGTGGCATCATCAGAAGCTCCCCTCCTCTCCTCTGGATGTGTGCCAACAACCCTATTCCTCTAATCTGTTCACCTTAACGCTGTGTTCACTTTCATCTAACTGCTGCCAGCTTTACGCCAGCCCTGCTGGTGGGATAGACATCTCAGAGGTAGGTTTGGGCGGTATACCGTTTGTCAGGGTATTTGGAAATAGCCACGGGGTGTTTTTTCAATACCGTCAATACCATTGAAAATATTTATTTTTCTACATTTGAATATGTGTAGATACTTTGACGTTGGCCCGAGCAACACCACAGATATTGAGATGAGTGAGATGCAAGACTTTGCTGTCACAAAGTCACACACGGTGTCTGCGCATGTGCACGGGTTCACTTCACAGTTGAGCCGCGCGCGTCAACACTCTTAGTTGCTGCGGAAATTGACCCACTATGCTGTTTACTTTCTGCATCTACGTCATATAGCTGAGTCCACCTTTACAAATACCTGCAGTATTTGTAAAGTATCTAAAGAAGATTTAATTCTTCATTTCACCTTTCACATAATACTTCCTTATGAAGCCAACCGGTAGTCCCCAGTCACATGGTATTTGTTTACAAGCACACAACACGAGAGACCAGAGCCTTGTGAGTCACTCAATGTTGTGCAGCACACACCAGGTGATCTAGTTACATTATGGAAATCACAACTAAATGTTTGCCAGCTAGATAGATATCTTATAACTATTAAGTGAACTGTCTAAAATGTGCTAAATGCTCTGCAGTTGTTCATTTGGTTTGCTAGCGTAGTAGCTAGTTATCTACAGTAGCTAAGTGGTTAGCTTCTTGCGGTCAAGCTCCTCTTGGTAACACCAGAGAATCCCCTCCTGGGGGATTTGTTTTGTGTGTGCAGAAAACTGAGTAGCAATTTTTAGTTACTTGTATAACTTTATTAGCTGGGATGTCTACAAATAATGTATATAAGAGACTATATTAAATGTTTGCATGTGTTTGTTTGCATTTAGCTAGTATTCGCTATGGGATTTAATATGTACTTGTTAACATGGCTAACTTTCGGATTGAAAATAGCGAACCTTGCGTCCAGTGACGGTATTACCGAATATCCCGGGATGACACAAGGTCAGAATAAAGGTATAACAGTCTGGACACCGTCCAAGCCTACTCAGAGAAAACGCTAACTGGGTCCTGTTCAAGAGGCAAGCAACAGGTAAAAAAAACTACTACTAAACAGCTAAAAACACAAACCTGTACAATAAAAACTATTTTAGTTTTCTGTTATAAACCTTTTTTTGTACGAAGAGGTGGAGAGAGAGAGGGGGAGAAAGAGGTGGAGAGAGAGAGAGTGGGGGGAGAGAGAGAGAGGGGGGGAGAAAGAGATGGGGGGGGGAAAGAGAGGGAGAGAGAGAGGTGGAGAAAGAGAGGGAGAGAGGGGGAGAAAGAGGTGGAGAGAGTGGGGGAGAAAGAGATGGAGAGAGTGGGGGAGAAAGAGAGGGGGGAGAAAGAGGTGGAGAGAGTGGGGGAGAAAGAGGTGGAGAAAGAGATGGGGGGGGAGAAAGAGAGGGAGAAAGAGAGAGGGAGAAAGAGGTGGAGAGTGGGGGAGAAAGAGATGGGGGAGAAAGAGAGGGAGAAAGAGAGAGGGAGAAAGGTGGAGAGTGGGGGAGAAAGAGATGGGGGGAGAGAGGGGAGAGAGAGAGGGGGAGTGGGGGAGAAAGAGACGGAGAGAGAGAGGGGGAGAAAGTGGTGGAACGAGAGGGGGGGTGAAAGAGGTGGAAGAGAGGGGGGGAGTGGGGGAGAAAGAGATGGGGGGAGAGTGGGGAGAAAGAGATGGGGGGAGAAGAGATGGGGAGAAAGAGACGGAGAGTGGGGGAGAAAGAGTGGAGAGAGTGAGGGGGAGAAAGAGAGAGGGAGAGTGGGGGAGAAAGAGGGTGGAGAGAGTGAGGGGGAGAAAGAGAGAGGGAGAGGGGGAGAAAGAGGGAAAGAGATTGGGGGGAGTGGGGGAGAAAGAGATGGAGAGAGAGTGGGGGAGAAAGAGACGGAGAGGGGGGGAGAAAGTGGTGGAACGAGAGGGGGGGTGAAAGAGGTGGAAAGAGAGGGGGGAGTGGGGGGAGAAAGAGATGGGGCAGAGTGGGGGAGAAAGAGATGGGGGGAGAAAGGATGGGGAGAAAGAGACGGAGAGTGGGGGAGAAGAGGTGAGAGAGTGAGGGGGAGAAAGAAGAGAGGAGAGTGGGGAGAAAGAGGTGGAGAGAGTGAGGGGGAGAAAGAGAGAGGGAGAGGGGAGAAGAGGTGGAAAGAGATGGGGGAGAGTGGGGGAGAAGAGGGAGAGAGAGAGGGGGAGAAAGATGAGAGAGTGGGGGAGAAAGAGATGGAGAGTGGGAGAAAGAGGTGGAGAGAGTGGGGCAGAAAGAGATGGGGGAGAAAGAGATGGGGAGAGGGGGGGGAAAGAGACAGAGAGAGAGGGGCAGAAGAGAAGGTGGAGAGAGTGAGGGGAGAAAGAGATAGGGACAGAGTGGGGGAGAAGAAAGAGAGAGGGAAGAGGGGGGGGAGAAAGAGGGTGGAGAGAGTGGGGGAGAAAGAGAGTGGGGGGGAGACAGGGGGGATGGGAAAGAGGGAGAGAGGGGGGGAAAGAGGGAGAGAGAGAGGGGAGAATGGGGGAGAAAGAGGGGGAGAAAGAG
>NC_034187.2:62508327-62519349 GCF_002021735.2 Oncorhynchus kisutch | reverse complement strand
GTGTGGTGTGTGACTCACACAGACTAGAGACTAGAAAGAGCAGGTCTCGTTCCCTCCCAGGCACACAGCTTGTTATACCTGTCTCTCTGGGTGCACAGAACACTGCATCATGTAGCCCTTCTCTCTTCTTTCACTCCGACTCCCTGTAGAGGCTGAGCAGGGAATCTGCTCTTCTTTTCTTCTCTTTCCCGCTCTCTTCCTCTCGCCCCTCTTCTGTTTCCACAGGTATGAGTTTGATGAGCCGTGAATGTAATTATGAATCTCTATTAAAAGCTGTTCTCTCTTTCCAGTGTTATTGCTGTGATTGGAACATCACATCGTTATTGTGAAGGTTGCGCAAAATATGAGTTTGTAAGTGTGTCTAATTTTCTATTTCCAGTGCTGTCTTGTGAATGATACCCTGCCCCGTAGGGATGGACTCACAGATAAGTCATAGAAATTAAACTTGTAAGATGTGCTTGTTACGGGGGTTGTAAATATGAGAGCTAGTTTTTAAAGCGGGCACTTTATTCCCTGAGAGAGCCAAGCTGCCAGCCAGCCAGCCAGCCAACCATCCAGCGAGCCAGCCAGCCAGCCAGCAATAGAAAGATGGGGAGGAGGAGAGTTGTGTATATATATATATACATACACATATGCTGACTTTATTGTGTGTATATAGATACATATATATATATATTTTTTTTTTGCACGTCTGGACTCACATGTAAACGCACACAAACACCCCTTGACACCAGTGTAACCTAACTGTGATCAGCCATTGTGGAGTGTCCGAGGCCTTAGTCTCACCCCTCTGGCAGTGACCTGATGATTCAGTGAGCTGTGTGCGTGCGCTCCTGGAACATCTTATCCAGGAGACAGAGGAGGAGAATAAGGGCCATACATCATCCCCCTGACGACCTGTCTGTCCCTCACTGCCCCGTCAGCACTTACTGGATTGCTCAGCTCTGCCTCTATAGTCACACTGCAGGCTCCCTTCCTGTATTACTCTGACCTTCCCTGCCACACAGCACTGTGTGTGTGCCTCACAGCCATTAAACAGGCAGGAAAAGGAAAAGTCCTATGTGGGTCCCTCAAGGGGTCCCGCAAGGATCCATGCTGGGCCCACTTTACTTTTGACTTGCCCTCTGTATGTCTGAATGTAAAAGGCTCTGGTACATACTAGTGCACTAGGCCTATATAGTGAGGTAGACTGGCATTTCATATGTGATCAGGATGTTATTATCCTCTGTTAGAACACACAATGCCTCTAAATTCTCCACTGCAGCACATCCCATCAGTGGAAGTGTGAATATTGCCCTGGATGTCTTGTTATAAGTTATACATGAGATTCATAGACTATTGCATTGGGGGATCCAAAGCAAACTAGAACCAGGCATCACACAGCATCTCAGGGATCATATCTGCCCAAAACACTCCTGGTGAGAGATTCTGCATTGATGAGATCCGCATTGCCATGGAAACACTCATTTTTATTTATAGTGTATCATCTGCATTAATTTAAATGGAATGTTTTGAGAGAGATTGGACCAGCTCAGACAGACCCAGTGGTGATGGTGAATGTATACTATTGTTGAATGTTGAAAGTTAGTATAAATGATATAAATTCAGATATGAACTCAGAGAGCAACACACACACTTTGATAATACTTTATTTGGATCCACAATGAAACATTGTGATTGCAAAGGGATTTGGTTCATTTAGGAACCCTGTCTGTGGTTTGTATCTGTGGTTTGTATCTGTGTTTTGTATCTGTGGTTTGGATCTGTGGTTTGTATCTGTGGTTTGGATCTGTGGTTTGGATCTGTGGTTTGGATCTGTGGTTTGTATCTGTGGTTTGTATCTGTGGTTTGGATCTGTGGTTTGGATCTGTGGTTTGGGTTTCTGGTTTGGATCTGTGGTTTGGATTTGTGGTTTGGTGTGTGTTTCCGTGTCTGTGTACACTTCAATGTGCCGTGTATCTGAGTGGCTGTGTGTTGAAGTGACGTGTAGGGGGTGGGGGAAGCAGTGTGTGGGATGTGTTAGTCAGGAGCTAACTAATCACTGATCTGAGAGCAGCAGGTCCCAACTGGACAACACCAGGGTGATTAGATTTAATGTATCACCTCTGTTACGTCTGGCTGGCTGGTTCAGCAGAGCTGGCCCTAACCTGATTTCATATTGTCACATCTGCCAGGTGTGTGTGTGCGCATGTTCTTGTGTGCGCAAGTGGGGGGTGGGGAGAGGTGTGGAATGGGAGGAGAGGTGACGGGAGAACAGGGAAACAGGCGAGGGAGGGAGAGTGATGGGAACTAGAGGGAGGGAGAGTGATGGGAACTAGAGGGAGGGAGAGTGAGGGGAACTAGAGGGAGGGAGAGTGAGGGGAACTAGAGGGAGGGAGAGTGAGGGGAACTAGAGGGAGGGAGAGTGAGGGGAACTAGAGGGAGGGAGAGTGAGGAGAACTAGAGGGAGGGAGAGTGAGGGGAACTAGAGGGAGGGAGAGTGAGGGGAACTAGAGGGAGGGAGAGTGAGGGGAACTAGAGGGAGGGAGAGTGAGGGGAACTAGAGGGAGGGAGAGTGAGGGGAACTAGAGGGAGGGAGAGTGAGGGGAACTAGAGGGAGGGAGAGTGAGGGGACCTAGAGGGATGGAGAGTGATGGGAACTAGAGGGATGGCGAGTGAGGGAAACTAGAGGGAGGGAGAGTGAGGGGACCTAGAGGTAGGGAGAGTTAGGGGACCCTAGAGGGAGGGAGAGTTAGGGGAACTAGAGGGAGGGAGAGTTAGGGGACCTAGAGGTAGTGAGAGTTAGGGGACCTAGAGGTAGTGAGAGTTAGGGGACCTAGAGGTAGTGAGAGTTAGGGGACCTAGAGGTAGGGAGAGTTAGGGGACCTAGAGGGATGGAGAGAGAGGGAACATTAAAAGGGACAGTTAATGGGAAGATGGTCTCGCTGAGTCAGGTAACAGGGCTAGGGAGGGGTGAGGGAGGGGGTAAGGCGTGGCCAAGCCGAGCTGCTACTGTAGCCATGCAGGAGTGTATATCATTACCCTCCAGCACATACTGCTGATGGAGGCACCTCTTTCCAGAACAAATTTGCCAATTCTTTAAGAATGTAGCTTTTTATTTTTTATTGTTAGAGTGAGGAGGGTGTAGAGGGAGAGAGGGGACTAAGTGTAGAGATTGAGTGTACTGCCTGCTTGGATGTCTGGCAGGGCCGTTCTCAACCAATTTCATCCTGTCCATAATGTCTGTGGCCAGCCTTAACCTGCTCAAATAATAATTTTACCTTTAGTTCATAATGCATGCTAAATGAAATTGCAAATAGAAAGTGTTTATTTTCCTCCTATCCCCATAGTCAAATAAAAGGCTATTCAGAGTATTCATTTGTATTGCATCCCAAGCAGGCTGCATTGCCCCTCATGCTGTATATCAGAGTATTCGTTTGATTCGTTTCTCCCACTTTTGCAGTGGTCCCCTCCCTAGCAACAGTGTGCCCTTCTGTCTTCTCTCTTCTCTGTCTTCTCTCTCTCTCTCTGTCTCTCTCTCAGACTCTCTCTCGGTCTCTCTCTCTCTCTCTCTCTCAGTCTCTCTCTCTCTGTCTCTTTATCTCGGTCTCTCTCTCTCCCTCTCTCTCTCTCTCTCTCTCTCTCTCTCTCTCTCTCTCTCTCTCTCTCTCTCTCGGTCTCTCTCTCTCCCTCTCTCTCTCTCTCTTTCTCTCTCTCTGTCTCTTTCTCTCAGTCTCTCTCTCGCTCTCTATCGGTCTCTCTCTCTCGGTCTCTCTCTCTCGGTCTCTCTCTCTCTGTCTCTTTCTCTCTGTCTCTTTCCCTTACTCTCTCGGTCTCTCTGTCTCCCAGTGTCTCTCTCTCCCTCTTTCTCTCTGTCTCTTTATCTCGGTCTCTCTCCCTCTCTCTCTTTCTCTCGGTCTCTCTCCCTCTCTCTTGGTCTCCCAGTCTCGCTCTCTCCCTCTTTCTCTCTGTCTCTCTCGGTCTCGGTCTCTCTCGGTCTCGCTCGGTCTCTCTCTCTCCCTCTCTCTCCCTCTCGCTCTGTCTCTCTCTTTGTCTGTCTCTCTCTCTGTCTCTCTTTGTCTGTCTCTCTCTCTCTCTCTGTCTCTGTGTGTGTCAATTTCCCTTTGTCTTCTCTCACTGACACTGCAGCAGCTGTGGAAGGATTAGTAACGTTCTATTGTTAGGAAATGATGGTAGAAGAAGGACCGGGAGAACAACGTACTCTCTTGGGATTCTGAATGATAAATACATGGCCAGTTGCCGCATTACAAACTCATGCACGCACACACTTTGCAGGGTTAGACCCTGTGTATGAAATACCTGAGAAATAAGAGGAAGGGCACAAATTATGCTCACGGTATGACGCAGTCCGGGAACAAAACGTCATGTGAAATGAATTCTCTCGTCATTAAGGAACCCTCCTGTGTCTTCCAGCTTGGATTACTGTGTGTAGTTGTGGTAACAAGGCCCCAGGTCTACGGTATTGTACTGTTGGTCTCAACAAGGACCTCCTCAGGGATGAGGATGAAGAGGAAGGCTCGTCTTCGGACATGCTGACGGTGCACTCTCTCCCTTTATTTCCTCCTTCCCTCATTTTCTCCTTTCCTTGCTCCCTGACTCATCCGACCCCAGAGTTCTCACTCTCTCTCGCTCTCTCTGTTAATCTCTCTCTCGCTCTCTGTTAACTTCTTATGGCTGAGATCCCGTTACCGGGAGCGATAAAACAACAACCAGTTATAGTACAGGGCGCCATATTCAAAAGAACAGAAATCTCATTATTAAAATTCCTCAAACATACATGTATCTTATATCGTTTTCAAGGTAGTCTTGTTGTTAATCCCACCAGTTTCAAATAGGATTTACGGGGAAAGCACCACAAACGATTATGTTAGGTCACCAACAACTCACTAAAATACACAGCCAATTTTACCAGCCAAAAAGAGAGAGAGAGAAAAAGCACATATAGAGATTAAATGAATCACTAACCTTTGATAATCTTCATCAGATGACACTCATAGGACTTCATGTTACACAATACATGCATGTTTTGTTTGATAAAGTTCATATTTATATCAGAAAATCTGAGTTTACATTGGCGTATTAGATTCACTAGTTCCAAAGACATCCAGTGATTTTGCATAGCCACATCATTCAACAGAAATGCTCATCATAAATGTGGAATGATAATACAAGTTATACTCATGGAATTATAGATATACCTCTCCTTAATGCAACCGCTGTGTCAGATTTCAAAAAAACTTTACGGAAAAAGAAACGCATGCAATTATCTCTCGCGCTCTGTTAATCTCTCTCGCTCTCTGTTAATCTCTCCCTCGCTCTCTGTTAATCTCTCTCGCTCTCTGTCAATCTCTCCCTCGCTCTCTGTTAATCTCTCTCTCGCTCTCTGTTAATTTCTCTCTCGCTTTTTCTGTTAATATCTCTTTCACTCCCTCTCGCTCTCTGTTAATCTCACTCTCTCTCGCTCTCTGTTAATCTTACTCTCGCTCTCTGTTAATCTCTCTCACTCTCTCTGTTAATCTCTCTCGCTCTCTGTTAATCTCTTTCGCTCTCTCTCGCTCTCTGTTAATCTCTCTCGCTCTGTTAATCTCACTCTCTCGCTCTCTGTTAAGCTCACTCTCTCTCGCTCTGTTAATCTTTCTCTCGCTCTCTCTGTTAATCTCTCTCCCGCTCTCTCTGTTAATCTCTCTCTCACTCTCTCTGTTAATCTCTCTCCCGCTCTCTCTGTTAATCTCTCTCTCTGTTAATCTCTCTCTCGCTCTCTGTTAATCTCTCTCTCGCGCTCTCTGTTAATCTCTCTCTCGCTCTCTGTTAATCTCTCTCACTCTGTTAATCTCTCTCACTCTCTGTTAATCTCTCTCGCTCTCTATTAATCTCTCACTCTCTCTGTTAATCTCACTCTCTCGCTCTCTGTGAATCTCTCTCTCGCTCTCTGTGAATCTCTCTCTCGCTCTCTGTTAATCTCTCTCTCGCACTCTGTTAATCCCTCTCTCGCTCTCTGTTAATCTCTCTCTCGCACTCTGTTAATCTCGCTCTCTGTTAATCTCACTCTCTCTCGCTCTCTGAAATCTCTCTCGCTCTCAGTTAATCTCTCTCTCTCTGTTAATCTCACTCTCTCGCTCTCTGTTAATCTCTCTTGCTCTCTGTTAATCTCTCTCGCGCTCTCTGTTAATCTCACTCTCGCTCTCTGTTAATCTCTCTCTCGCTCTCCCTCGCTCTCTGTTAATCTCTCTCGCTCTCAGTTAATCTCTCTCTCTCTGTTAATCTCACTCTCTCGCTCTCTGTTAATCTCTCTTGCTCTCTGTTAATCTCTCTCGCGCTCTCTGTTAATCTCACTCTCGCTCTCTGTTAATCTCTCTCTCGCTCTCCCTCGCTCTCTGTTAATCTCTCTCGCTCTCTGTTAATCTCTCTCTCGCTCTCTCTCACTCTCTATTAATCACTCTCTCACTCTCTCTCTCTGTGTTAATCTCTCTCTCGCTCTCTCCTTTAATCTCTCTCTCTCTCTGTTAATCTCACTCTCTCTCGCTCTCTCTGTTAATCTCTCTCACGCTCTCTCTGTTAATCTCTCTCTCGCTCTCTCTGTTAATCTCTCTTTTGCTCTCTCTGTTAATCTCTCTCTTGCTCTCTGTTAATCTCTCTCACGCTCTCTGTTAATCTCTCTCACACTCTCTGTTAATCTCTCTCACACTCTCTGTTAATCTCACTCTCTCTCGCTCTCTCTGTTAATCTCACTCTCTCTCGCTCTCTCTCTGTTAATCTCTCTCTCTTGCTCTCTTGCTCTCTCTGTTAATCTCACTCTGTTATTGCTCTCTTGCTCTCTCGCTCTCTCTGTTAATCTCACTCTGTTCCTCGCTCCCTCTGTTAATCTCTGTTAATCTCTCTCTCTCAATCTTTCTCTATTAATTTTTCTCTCTCTGTTCATCGCTCTCTGTTCAGTCCTCGTTCCCTCTGTCTCTTTCTCCCTCCTCTTTTCTTGAGTCCTCTATGCCCTCAGGCTCCCTGAGGACTCTATTTCAATCACACTGGGCTAAAAATAGATCCCATCTGTAATGAAGCGATCGTGAGAGGAATAGAGTGGGACAATGAAAACACTGAGGCTCAGGGACCTCTGGCTAGCCTGAGCTGAGTGGATGGATTCTGACAAAAACACAATGTGTTCTCCCAGTCAGAGCCACAGTCTGCTTGCATATGTAAAGCTCAGATTCTCTGTAAAGCTATCTACCATTGGCTAGGCTACTCTCCTGTTAGTAATAAAGAGTTACAGAGAGAAAATTATTTTTCTCAATGACGAGTGCCTCAATGACACTGCTTTAAATGGATAACGTGATACAGCCCGACTGATGAAATGTGTGAAATTCATTTAATGTCTGTAGTCTGTAATCCAACTAGTTATCTGAATTATAATTGATGTAGTAAGTGCTCATTAAGCACAAACCTTTCAACGTTCATGTGTCTCTACGGCAGAGTCCCTGAGCGATAGCAGGCAGACGAAGCCACGCATTCACAGTGCACTCAACATAACAATAAAGATGACAGTCCCTCCCTCTTTCCCCCTCACAGCAGTAGTGTGCTACAGTGTAAGAGCAGCAGTATAGAACTAGTAAAATAGGTTTCATTCACATTCCTTTTCAAAGGTCTCTTTAAGTCCACACTTTGAAGCCACAGAGGACGGACAAAAATACAGACAGAAAGCGATGGCTGATTAGAGGAGTTCACTTGCTTCTCAACTGCATTATTCCAGACAGTTTAGACACTGGGAAACTGAGAGAGAGAGGATATCACATCACTACCCAGCGACTCCTCCTCCAGGGTGTCTCCTGTCTGTCAGCTGGCTCAGGATCCACTCCATTAGAGAGACTCTGAGACCAGGTTTGTGACTGCCATTGAAACGAGAGATATCTGCTCTTGATATCACGTTTATGTGGTTATCGACTGGAAACCAAGTCAGTTGTTGTGCTAAGGCAGAATGCCAGGTAAAAGACACAGAGTGAAAAGAAACAAGCACCTTGTCTGAGCTTTCTTTATGGCAAGGTTATGTACTCTACATGTTAGTCTCCTAACAACAAGGAGAAGAACGCTGTGAAGGGACTCTCCCAGAGTTGTCACCGGTCTGATGTTGTGTTGTAACTTGCTACAGTACTTGGCAGCGTCCCCTCCAGATCTCTGATGTCTCGCTGGCTTCATGTTGTTTGAAGTAATTATAATATCTGTCCTGGACATCTTCATATTCCCCTGTGCATTGTGACACAGCCTATCAGAACCACACTGTGTTCCACACGCTACCCTGGCTGCCAGCCAGGTGGCATCGTTTAGGCTGCTCAGTCACCTGTTACTGGGAGAAACCATGAGGCTGTTGATGGGTTTAGGCTCGCAAAGATGCTCCTTGGAAAGTTTCTCTCTCGCGACGTGCCAGCAGAAAGCAGCAGGTGCTTGAGACAGCCCAAGTGGGGCTAAACATTGTGGTCGTAGTCTTCACTGTGTCTAGATAACGGTAACAACTCCAAATGACAAATATAATTGTACTGCATGATTTACACAATCTCACCAGAGGGACTCGGTAAAAGGCATTAGTGTAGAATTACATTATCGCTAGAGGGAAGGAGAGCGCCAGGGCCAATTTGAAATGAGCAACTTGCAAAGAAGGTTGCTACTGTTATAACGGTAATTCTTTTTTGTATCCCTTTCCCATAGCTCTTTTTTATTTTGTCGTCTTGCCCGAGAAAGAATCTAGCTCCTGCAATATTACTTCCTGAATGCCTTTTATACTCTGAGCCTCTTTATTTCTCTCCATCTCTTTTTCAGTGCCTTTCCTTTTACATTTATGTGATGTGACTTTTTGCTGTTTTCCCTGTCAGTGGCACAGGTGGTTAGTCCCAGGCAGGGCAGATGGGTAGAAACAGGGCCACATCGTACTGTACTTCTGAGCAGAACCAGAAGCACAGAAGAAACCTGTCTGCCTAATAATACCTCAGGTCCACATTGGCTGAGTAGACATGAGATGAGTCGAGCCACATTCTGAAGCAGCAGTCAGTCCTTTGAATCCTCAGTGCTAAGTGAGAGTCCCTCCCACACCTATGGCTGGCTAGCAGCCAATCAATGGACTGCCCCAGGCAGGGTGCCTTCCTGCTATAGGATAGCCTATGCTGAGTCGCCGGAAAAGGCCAACATCCGCTTTTCAGGGATTCTGTATGTTCATCCTAACTTCCGTCTTTCTCCGCCTGCTACGTTGGGTTAGCTATAGGACAGCAGAGACTCAGGGCCACGATAATGGAATACAGATCAGGTGTTGGAGAGAGAGTTGTCTGTCTCCTCTCCTGGTATAACGGGAAGAGAATAGCGCCAGATGTAACGAGGCAGAGTAGTGCTGCTAGCCTAAGATTTGCTTTTAGTTTCTCCTAATTTCTGTAGAGTTGACACAATAAGACGAGGGTTGCAAAATTCCTGTTGAATTCCGGATTCTCTGCTCATTCCTTCCTTATTCCGGTTATCTTTTAACCAGGATTTCTGGAAAACCTGGGAACTTGGGGGAAGTTACTGTCATTTTGCAACTCTAAGTAAGACAGCATGCTGGATCATGTCCATCAGAGGTCAGTGTAGTCGCTGTGGTTCACTGGTTGTGTTTCCATCTGCATGTGGTCTCTGATAGACTCCTTCTCTACAGCCATACCAGCTATTTGTGGCCCTGTGACAGCTTGACATTCTCACACCTCTGTTGGACTCATGAAGAGTATAGGATGATTCACCAGGAGACCATCTGACAAGAGAGGAAAGTTTTCTACCACGTCCATGAGCAGCACTAGTGACTTTTGAATTATCAAAGAAGTGCAAGGAAGCCTAGGACAATCTCTGTATGGCGTAAGACAGGCATTGGGTGGATAGTCCATGGATTACAATAAACTGCTCAGCAACAGCCCTGGTGTAAGGGGATCGAAAATAGCTCAAAACAGCAACAATGGGTCGGCGAGAATTCTGTCAAGGCGAAACATGGGAGCATAGACAGCTTGCATAGCAACTTAACCTGAAATGCTCTCCTCGACCTCAATCCCCTCAACCAATCAGAAGAACTATCTGGACAAGGACCAAACGGTCCCGTTCACAGATGGTCCGGACATTTTTGTCCCTAAGCGCTTTGCTGTTGCGGTGAGTCTGCATGCTGCCTCTCAATGAAGGGTCAGTTAGGGTCTGACTATGATGTGGACATCATTATGCAGGACGGGAAGGCAGACTTGTAGGAAGTGGCTGAGAGACATACCAGTCTGCAGGTTTACTATCATAGGAGAGTTGAATCATTCAGGGGACAGCGGGCCAAAGTTAAAGAGGGCTCCAGTTGACCATACAGCATTAGGAAAGAAGACCGTCCAGACCAGCGTTTCTTACATAAAACTCAATAAAGAAACAACAACCTGCACTCATAGCTGAAGTTGAGATCAAGACATCTCCAATTGATGACATAAGCAACTTCTTCACCGAGTACTTAGAGACGTGCTGAGTCTGGTTTAAATAACAAACAAGAAGGTCCTAAATGTTCATTAATGCAGGGGACTTTTACTGCTTCCAGTACAGGCCGTTCTATAGGCCCATCTGCTCCATGAACAAAAGTGATATTTTAAATTATGCAAAGACAGAAGGCATTACAGGGATGTAGCACTTTGTTGTATTTGGGGGGGGGGGGGGGGGGGCGTGGCTGGATCAGTGTGGAACGACGACGAGACAGCCTATAGGGAGGACATATGGGCACTCGGAGTATGGTGTCAGCAAAACAACCTCTCATTCAACGTCAACAAAACAAAGGAGATGGCCGTGGACTTCAGGAAACAGCAGAGGGACAGCAGTGGAGAAGGTGGAAAGTTTTAAGTTCCTCGGCGTACACATCACGGACAAACTGAAATGGTCCACCCACACAGACAGTGTGTTGAAGAAGGTGCAACACCTCAGGAGGTTGAAGAAATGTGACATGTCACCTAAAACCCTCACAAACCTTTACAGATGCACAATTGAGAGCATCCTGTCAGGCTGCATCACCGC
>NC_034187.2:62458327-62503327 GCF_002021735.2 Oncorhynchus kisutch | reverse complement strand
ACGATCATCTTGTCACTCCCCCTTTGACTCCCTCCTTCACTCATAGGTCTGCCACTCCCTCGCTACATCCCCCCCCCCCCAAACTATTTCTCCCCATCAGACACAGTAGATTTGTAGATTTTGCTCCTCCAATCTCGACGTGAGTCTCTCTGGATGTTTCTCAAGCGATGCTGCGTTGTCTCAGAAAGGAAAGGTAGTGACAATCCACAGAGAATATCCTCTGTATATCTGTTTACAGTATCCCAGCAGTACTGTCTCTCTCTGGCTTCGTATGACACAAGTTGCCGTTAATTGAGAGGAGATCCATAATTCACTGTGAAAGTAGGAAGGAGAGAGAGTAGAGGAGAGAGAGAGTGGAGGAGGGAGAGGAGAGAGAGGGAGAGTAGAGTAGAGTAGAGGAGGGAGAGGAGGGAGAGGAGAGGAGAGGGAGAGTAGATGAGAGTAGACGAGGGAGAGAGAGGGAGAGTAGAGGAGAGAGAGGGAGAGGGGAGTGGAGAGAGGATGCATTTGGACACCAGGTGCCAGAAGAGTCAGTGTGGGTTTCTCTCTCTGACCCCATTTGACACATTAGATCTGGGTGTAAATGAATACGGTATCTTGAGTCCTTATTGTCCGTCGTTTTAGACAGGGCTCAGTTAGAGCTGCATACATTTTCCTTATCTTTATACGTAGATCTTTCCATATTGTCTACTGCAGTTTCCCAGTGTCTAAACTGTCTGGAATAATGCAGTTGAGAAGCAAGTGAACTCCTCTAATCAGCCATCGCTTTCTGTCTGTATTTTCGTCCGTCCTCTGTGGCTTCAAGGTGTGGACTTAAAGAGACCTTTGAAAAGGAATGTGAATGAAACCTATTTTACTAGTTCTATACTGCTGCTCTTACACTGTAGCACACTACTGCTGTGAGGGGGAAAGAGGGAGGGACTGTCTCTTTGTCGGTTTCTCTTTCTCTCTCTTGCTTTCTCTCGCTCTATATGTCTCTGTCTCGCTCTATCGCTCTCATCTCTGGAGAACCTTTCTGTGGCTCGGTGTAGTGATTAAGTGGGCCAGTGCAGCTCACTTCATTCCATTACAGTACATAAAAGAGAAAAAGCCCTTAAATAGGGAGAGACTGAAACAGAGAAAAGGATGCTTGTTGGTCTCTCTCTCTCTCTCTCTCAATTCAATTCAATTCAATTCAAGGGCTTTATTGGCATAGGAAACGTGTTAACATTGCCAAAGCAAGTGAGGTAGACAACATACAAAGTGAATATATAAAGTGAAAAACAACAACAATTTAACAGTAAACATTACACATACAGAAGTTTCAAAGCAATAAAGACATTACAAATGTCATATTATATATATATAGTGTTTTAACAATGTACAAATGGTTAAAGGACTCAAGATAAAATAAATAAGCATAAATATGGGTTGTATTTACAATGGTATTTGTTCTTCACTGGTTGCCCTTTTCTCGTGGCAACAGGTCACAAATCTTGCTGTGGTGATGGCACACTGTGGAATTTCACCCAGTAGATATGGGAGTTTTTCAAAATTGGATTTGTTTTCAAATTCTTTGTGGATCTGTGTAATCTGAGGGAAATATGTCTCTCTAATATGGTCATACATTGGGCAGGAGGTTAGGAAGTGCAGCTCAGTTTCCACCTCATTTTGTGGGCAGTGAGCACATAGCCTGTCTTCTCTTGAGAGCCATGTCTGCCTACGGCGGCCTTTCTCAATAGCAAGGCTATGCTCACTGAGTCTGTACATAGTCAAAGCTTTCCTTAATTTTGGGTCAGTCACAGTGGTCAGGTATTCTGCCGCTGTGTACTCTCTGTGTAGGGCCAAATAGCATTCTAGTTTGCTCTGTTTTTTTGTTAATTCTTTCCAATGTGTCAAGTAATTATCTTTTTGTTTTCTCATGATTTGGTTGGGTCTAATTGTGCTGTTGTCCTGGGGCTCTGTAGGGTGTGTTTGTGTTTGTGAACAGAGCCCCAGGACCAGCTTGCTTAGGGGACTCTTCTCCAGGTTCATCTCTCTGTAGGTGATGGCTTTGTTATGGAAGGTTTGGGAATCGCTTCCTTTTAGATGGTTGTAGAATTTAACGTCTCTTTTCTTGATAATTAGTGGGTATCGGCCTAAGTCTGCTCTGCATGCATTATTTGGTGTTCTACGTTGTACACTGAGGATATTTTTGCAGAATTCTGCATGCAGAGTCTCAATTTGGTGTTTGTCCCATTTTTTGTTTGTCCCATTTTGTGAAGTCTTGGTTGGTGAGCGGACCCCAGACCTCACAACCATAAAAGGCAATGGGCTCTATGACTGATTCAAGTATTTTTAGCCAAATCCTAATTGGTATGTTGAAATGTATGTTCCTTTTGATGGCATATAATGCCCTTCTTGCCTTGTCTCTCAGATCGTTCACAGCTTTGTGGAAGTTACTTGTGGCGCTGATGTTTAGTCCAAGGTATATATCGTTTTTTGTGTGCTCTAGGGCAACAGTGTCTAGATGGAATTTGTATTTGTGGTCCTGGTGACTGGACCTTTTTTGGAACACCATTATTTTGGCCTTACTGAAATTTACTGTCAGGGCCCAGGTCTGACAGAATCTGTGCAGAAGATCTAGGTGCTGCTGTAGGCCCTCCTTGGTTGGTGACAGAAGCACCAGATCATCAGCAAACAGCAGACATTTGACTTCGGATTCTAGTAGGGTGAGGCCGGGTGCTGCAGACTTTTCTAGTGCCCGCGCCAATTCGTTGATATATATATGTTGAAGAGGGTGGGGCTTAAGCTGCATCCCTGTCTCACCCCACGACCCTGTGTGAAGAAATGTGTGTGTTTTTTGCCAATTTTAACCGCACACTTGTTGTTTGTGTGCATGGATTTTATAATGTTGTATGTTTTACCCCCAACACCACTTTCCATCAGTTTGTATAGCAGACCCTCATGCCAAATTGAGTCGAAGGCTTTTTTGAAATCATCAAAGCATGAGAAGACTTTGCCTTTGTTTTGGTTTGTTTGGTTGTCAATTAGGGTGTGCAGGGTGAATACATGGTCTGTTGTACGGTAATTTGGTAAAAAGCCCATTTGACATTTGCTCAGTACATTGTTTTCATTGAGGAAATGTACGAGTCTGCTGTTAATGATAATGCAGAGGATTTTCCTAAGGTTACTGTTGACGCATATTCCACGGTAGTTATTGGGGTCAAATTTGTCTCCACTTTTGTGGATTGGGCTGATCAGTCCTTGGTTCCAAATATTGGGGAAGATGCCAGAGCTAAGGATGATGTTAAAGAGTTTTAGTATAGCCAATTGGAATTTGTTGTCTGTATATTTGATCATTTCATTGAGGATACCATCAACACCACAGGCCTTTTTGGGTTGGAGGGTTTCTATTTTGTCCTGTAACTCATTCAATGTAATTGGAGAATCCAGTGGGTTCTGGTAGTCTTTAATAGTTGATTCTAAGATCTGTATTTAATCATGTATATGTTTTTGCTCTTTATTCTTTGTTATAGAGCCAAAAAGATTGGAGAAGTGGTTTACCCATATATCTCCATTTTGGATAGATAATTCTTCGTGTTGTTGTTTGTTTAGTGTTTTCCAATTTTCCCAGAAGTGGTTAGAGTCTATGGATTCTTCAATTACATTGAGCTGATTTCTGACATGCTGTTCCTTCTTTTTCCGTAGTGTATTTCTGTATTGTTTTAGTGATTCACCATAGTGAAGGCGTAGACTCAGGTTTTCCGGTTTTTGGTTGGACAGGTTTCTCAATTTCTTTTTTAGATTTTTGCATTCTTCATCAAACCATTTGTCATTATTGTTAATTTTCTTCGGTTTTCTATTTGAGATTTTTAGATTTGATAGGGAAACTGAGAGGTCAAATATATTGTTTAGATTTTCTACTGCCAAGTTTACACCTTCACTATTACAGTGGAACGTTTTACCCAGGAAATTGTCTAAAAGGGATTGAATGTTGTTTTTTGGTAGGTTTCCAAACCGCATTCCTTCCATCTATAGCATTTCTTAATGTTACTCAGTTCCTTTGGCTTTGATGCCTCATGATTGAGTATTGCTCTGTTTAAGTAGACTGTGATTTTGCTGGGGTCTGATAGGGGTGTCAGTGGGCTGACTGTGAACGCTCTGAGAGACTCTGGGTTGAGGTCAGTGATAAAGTAGTCTACAGTACTACTGCCAAGAGATGAGCTATAGGTGTACCTACCATAGGAGTCCCCTCGAAGCCTACCATTGACTATGTACATACCCAGCGTGCGACAGAGCTGCAGGAGTTGTGACCCGTTTTTGTTGGTTGTGTTGTCATAGTTGTGCCTAGGGGGGCATATGTGGGAGGGAATGCTGTCACCTCCAGGCAGGTGTTTGTCCCCCTGTGTGCTGAGGGTGTCAGGTTCTTGTCCGGTTCTGGCATTTAGGTCGCCACAGACTAGTACATGTCCCTGGGCCTGGAAATGATTGATTTCCCCCTCCAGGATGGAGAAGCTGTCTTCATTAAAGTATGGGGATTCTAGTGGGGGGATATAGGTAGCACACAGGAGGACATTTTTCTCTGTTAGGATAATTTGAATTTCTAGCCAAATGTAGAATGTGCCTGTTTTGATTAATTTAATGGAGTGAGTTAGGTCCGCTCTATACCAAATTAGCATACCCCATGAGTCCCTTCCCTGTTTCACACCTGGTAGTTTGGTGGATGGGACTACCAGCTCTCTGTAACCTAGAGGGCAACCAGTGGGTCCGTCTCCTCTATACCAGGTTTCTTGCAGGATGACAATGTCTGTATTACTTTTTATTTACTTTTCTGCTCTTTTGCACACCAATATCTCTACCTGTACATGACCATCTGATCATGTATCACTCCAGTGTTAATCTGCAAAATTGTAATTATTCGCCTACCTCCTCATGCCTTTTGCACACAATGTATATAGACTCCCCTTTTTTTTCTACTGTGTTATTGACTTGTTAATTGTTTACTCCATGTGTAACTCTGTGTTGTCTGTTCACACTGCTATGCTTTATCTTGGCCAGGTCGCAGTTGCAAATGAGAACTTGTTCTCAACTAGCCGACCTGGTTAAATAAAGGTGAAATATACATATATTTTTTAAAATAACGATTTCTTTGGTGAAGTCTGGGTTTCTGCTCTTTAGGCCAAAGGCAGATGACCTCAGGCCTTGGATATTCCAGGATGATATAGTGAAGGCTTTTTGTTCCATAGAGTGTCCAATGTTGTTGGTCGTGGTTTGTCCTCAGGCCAGTAAGTGTGAGCAGAGCCTGCTGAGCATCTGGTACATGCCATTGGCTTGGGCGAGTGTGAGAGTGGGGGTTGGAACTGTTTGCCCGCTCACTACCTGGGCGTATGTGTGGCTTCCATGTTGAGGCCCTCTTTGCGGGGGTGAGGTGCATGGGGTGGGCAGGAGTGGCATAGGTCTGATCTGTGGGGGCCTAAATGGGGTGTGGGCATGGTTTACGTGGGGGGGTGTTGATTGGTTGGGGTGGGGGTGTGGATGTGTCTGGGGGTGCTGTGGTCTGGATGTAATTCCTCTTGGCGAGGGTCCTCTATGTGTAGGTCCAGGGGGGGGTCCTGCAGGTCTGGGAGGGTGTCTCGCTGGTCTGGGTGGGGTGTCTATTGATCTGTTGCTCCTGTGTGAAGTGTTGGGGATACGTTTGAGAGCGTTGTCCTTTAGAGTTTGGGCAAAGGTGGGCACTGCTGCCTTGTAGAGGTGGACCTGGTCATAGAAGCTGTTCAAGTCCAGGGTGGAGTGGTGGGCCAGGAAAACATTTGGTTTTGAGGCACAGTCACGAGAAATACTTGCGTTTACCCGCTGTATTGTGGCAGGGTGGAAGTCTTTTCGTGGTAGCAGGGTGGAGATAACCACTTGTGCGTTGGGGAAAGTAGAAGAAGCCTTTTCAATCACTCCCTTCAGTGCTGTGGCCACCCTTTCCTGCTGTGCTCTCAGGTCGTTTGTGCCTGTGTGTATTATTATGTGGCTAGGTGAGCCAAGTTGGTCCTCAGACAGAAGGTCGAGGGCACGCTGGGTGTTTGGACACCAGAGTTTAGACACACTGTGTTTTTTTTCTTCTATATATTTCCCATTTGAGTCCATAAGTAGTACAATCGGTGTCTTGTGTTTGTCCTCAGTGGGTGTGGGGGGGTTGTCAGAAGGGCTATCAGGGTGTCTGACAGGGGGGGTGCTTAGAGGGGGTGAGAGCCGCTGGGCTTGGGGTTCTTCATTTGTCTGTTCTGCTGCGATGTCGACTCTATGGTCAGGGTCTGGTGTGGACTGTTCTGCTGTGGTGTCGAGACTTTTGTCGGGTGCTGAGGTGGGCTGTTCTGCTGGCTTCTCTGTGGGGGTGGCCACCTCTCTAGTGGGTTGGTCTCTGTCACACGCCGTCCCCCTCAACCTCTCCTCCGTCCCTCTCACCCTCTCCTCCATCCCCCTCAACCTCTCCTCCTCTCTCTCTGTGTCTCTCTCTCTCTCCCCCTTCATCTGTGTCTCTGTCTCTCTCTCTGTCTCCTCCCTCCCTGTCTGTCTGTCTGTCTCTCTCTCTCTCTGTCTCTCTCTGTCTCTCTCTCTGTCTCTCTCTCTCTCTGTGTCTCTGTCTCTCTGTGTCTCTCTCTCTCGCTCTCTGTGTCTTTGTCTCTCTCTGTCTCTCTCTCTCTGTGTCTCTGTCTCTCTGTCTCTCTCTCTCTCTGTCTCTGTCTCTCTCTCTCTCTGTCTCTCTCTCTCTGTCTCTCTCTCTCTGTCTCTCTCTCTGTCTCTGTCTCTCTCTCTCTGTCTCTCTCTCTCTGTGTGTCTATGTCTCTCTCTGTGTATCTGTCTCTCTCTGTGTCTCTGTCTCTCTCTCTGTCTCTCTCTCTCTGTCTCTGTCGCTCTCTCTGTGTCTCTGTCTCTCTCTCTGTCTCTCTCTCTCTGTCTCTCTCTCTCTGTCTCTGTCGCTCTCTCTGTGTATCTGTCTCTGTGTCTCTCTCTCTCTGTGTCTCTCTCTGTGTCTCTCTCTGTGTCTCTGTCTCTCTGTCTCTGTCTCTCTCTCTGTCTCTCTCTCTGTCTCTCTCGCTGTCTCTCTCTCTCTCTCTGTGTGTCTTTGTCTCTCTCTGTCTCTCTGTCTCTGTGTCTCTGTGTCTCTGTCTCTCTCTCTGTCTCTCTCTCTCTCTCTCACTCTCTGTCTCTCTCTCTCTCTCTCTCTCTCTCTCTCTCTCTCTCTCTCTCTCTCTCTCTCTGTGTGTCTCTGTCTTGGTCTCTCTCAATTAAATTCAATGGGCTTTATTGGTATGGGAACCATATGTTAACATTCTCTCTCTCTTGTTACACCCACTTTTGCCCTCAGTACAGCCTCCATTCTTTGGGGCATGGACTCGACAAGGTGTCAAAAGCGTTCCATAGGGACGCTGGCCCATGTTGACCCCAATGCTTCCCGCAGTTGTGTCAAGTTGGCTGGTAGTGGATCTATACTCCGAATAGCTCGTTCCATTTCCTCCCACAGATGCTCAATTGGATTGAGATCTGGTGACTGGGCAGGCCACTGCAGTAAGATGAACTCACTGTGTCTGATATTTGTGGAACCATTCCTAGGCAATCCTAGCCTTGTGGCATGGGGCATTATCCTGCTGTAAAAATATATTTGCAGATGGATACACTGCTGCCAAGAAGAGATACACCTGATTAGCAATGATGTTCAGATACCTTATGGCATTCAAACGTTGTTCCACTTCTATCAAGGGGCTCAATGTTTGCCATGAAAACACGCCCCACACCATCACACCATCGCCACCAGCCTGCAATGTTGACACGCGGAATGATTAGATGCATGTACTAGTGGTTTTCTCCAAACCCTCGTCCTCCCATCAGTGTAAAACAGCTGGAACCAGGATTCATCAGACCTCCTCCCCTTCATCTACACTGAGTGAAGTGGATTTAACAAGTGACATCAATAAGAGATCATAGCATTCACCTGGTCAGTCTATGTCATGGAAAGTCAGGTGTTCCTAATGTTTTGTACACTGTGTGTGTGTGTGTGTGTGTGTGGTTGAAGTTGGAATTTTATACACTTAGGTTGGAGTCGTTAAAACTCATTTTTCAACCACCACACATTTCTTGTTAACAAACTATAATTTTGGCAATTCGGTTAGGACATCTTCTTTGTGCATGACACAAGTCATTTTTCCAGCAATTGTTTACAGACAGATTATTTCACTTGTAATTCACTGTATCACAATTCCAGTGGGTCAGAAGTTTACATATGCTAAGTTGACTGTGCCTTTAATCAGCTTGGAAAATTCCAGAAAATGATTTCATGGCTTTAGATGCTTCTGACAGGGTAATTGACATCATTTGAGTCAATTGGAGGTGTACCTGTGGATGTATTTCAAGGCCTACCTTCAAACTCAGTGCCTCTTTGCCTGACATCATGGGAAAATAAAAAAAATCACCCAAGACCTCAGAGAAAAATTGTAGTCTGATTCATCCTTGGGAGAAATTTCCAAATTCCTGAAGGTACCACATTCATCTGTACAAACAATAGTACGCAAGTATAAACACGATGGGACCACGCAGCCGTCATACCGCTCAGGAAGGAGACGCGTTCTGTCTCCTACAGATCAACGTACTTTGGTGGAAAAGGTGCAAATCAATCCCAGAACAAGAACAAAGGACCTTGTGAAGATGCTGGAGGAAACAGGTACAAAAGTATCTATATCCACAGTCAAACAAGTCCTATATCGACATAACCTGAAAGGATGCTCAGCAAGGAAGAAGCCACTGCTCCAAAACCGCCATAAAAAAAGCCAGACTACGGTTTGCAACTGCACATGGGGACAAAGATCATACTTTTTTGAGAAATGTCTTCTGGTCTGTTGAAACAAAAATGGAACTGTTTGGCCATAATGACCATCGTTATGTTGGAGGAAAAAGTGGGAGGCTTGCAAGTCGAAGAACACCATTCCAACACTGAAGAACGGGGGTGGCAGCATCATGTTGTGGGGGTGCTTTGCTGCAGGAGGGACTGGCGCACTTCACAAAATAGATGGTATCACAAGGAAGGAAAATTATGTGGATCAATCCTATAGAAAATGTGTGGGCAGAACTGAAAAAGTGTGTGCGAGCAAGGAGGCCTACAAACCGGGATTCAGTTACACCAGCTCTGTCAGGAGGAATGGGCCAAAATTCACCCAACTTATTGTGGGAAGCTTGTGAAAAGGCTACCTAAAACATTTGACCCAAGTTAAACAATTTAAAGGCAATGCTACCAAATACTAATTGAGTGTATGTAAACTGCTCTACTATTATTCTGACATTTCACATTCTTAAAATAATGTGGTGATCCTAGCTGACCTAAGACGGGGCATTTTTACTAGGATTAAATGTCAGGAATTGTGAAAAACTGAGTTTAAATGTATTTGGCTAAGGTGTATGTAAAGTTCCGACTTCAACTGTATGTGTTTATCACAGTACCAGGCAAAAGGCTGGACACACCAACTCATTCCAGGGTTTTTCTTTATTTTTACTATTTTCTACATTGTAAAATAATAGTGAAGACATCAAAACTATGAAATAACCATCATCATATAGTAACCAAAAAAGTGTCAAAATCAAAATATATTTAAGTTTCTTCAAAGTAGCCACCCTTTGCCTTGATGACAGCTTTGCACATACTTGGCATTCTCTCAACCAGCTTCACGATGGAATAGAATGGAATGCATTTCACCTGGAATGCATTTCATTTAACATGTGTGCCTTGTTAAAAAGTTAATTTGTGGAATTTCTTTCCTTAAAGTGTTTGAGCCAATCAGTTGTGACAAGGTAGAAGTGGTATACAGAAAATAGCCCTTTTTGGTAAAAGACCAAGTCCATATTATGGTAAGAACAGCTCAAATAAGCAAAGAGAAATTACATTCCATCGTCCGGCTTCTTCAGCTGTGGGATCATCTGAGACCAGCCACCCGGACCGCTGATGAAACTGAGGAGTATTTGTCTGTAATAAAGCCTTTTTGTGGGGGAAAAGTCATTCGGATTGGCTGGGCCTGTCTCCCCAGTGGGTGGGCCTGTCTCCCCAGTGGGTGGGCCTATCTCCCCAGTGGCTGGGCCTGTCTCCCCAGTGGCTGGGCCTGTCTCCCCAGTGGCTGGGCCTGTCTCCTCAGTGGCTGGGCCTGTCTCCTCAGTGGCTGGGCCTGTCTCCCCAGTGGGTGGGCCTGTCTCCCCAGTGAGTGTGCCTGTCTCCCCAGTGGCTGGGCCTGTCTCCCCAGTGGCTGGGCCTGTCTCCCCAGTGGCTGGGCCTGTCTCCCCAGTGGCTGGGCCTGTCTCCCCAGTTCCCGTCGAGGCCCACCAATAGCTGCACCGCTGCACAATCATGTGAAATCCATAGATTAGGGCCTGATGAATGTATTTCATTTGACTGATTTCCTTATATGAACTGTAACTCAGTAAAATCGTTGAAAATGTTGCATGTTTTGCGTTGATATTTTTGTTCAGTGTGTATATGTAATACAGTCACATCTGAAATGATTGGCACCCTTGATAATGATAAGCAGTAAATGTTCTAAATCAAAATACTGAGGTAAAAAAAGATATAACAAGTAATAACCAAATGTCAAAACATTTTAGAAAATGGCCCAGTATCATCATTCTCGCAAGGGCAGGGTGCTGTTGTATTGAAAACAGGGGTGACAATAACTTTTACCAATATCTTTTTTAGATTTTTTGTGTTACTTGTTGGACAAAATCTCATTCTCTGAACGATTGTATTAGTATAAAGTTATTTTTGTTATTTTTTTGCATGCAATATAGCTCAGTGTTTGGATTCATTTTATACAGTCTTTTTTGCTCATCTATCTTTGTGCCTCCCTACCTACAGTGGGGAGAACAAGTATTTGATACACTGCCGATTTTGCAGGTTTTCCTACTTACAAAGCATGTAGAGGTCTGTAATTTTTATCATAGGTACATTCAACTGTGAGAGACGGAATCTAAAAAAAAATCCAGAAAATCATATTGTATGATTTCTAAGTAATTAATTTGCATTTTATTGCATGACATAAGTATTTGATACATCAGTAAAGCAGAACTTAATATTTGGTAGAGAAACCTTAGTTTGCAATTACAGAGATTGTATGTTTCCTGTAGTTCTTGACCAGGTTTGCACACACTGCAGCAGGGATTTTGGCCCACTCCTCCATACAGACCTTCTCCAGATCCTTCAGGTTTCGGGGCTGTTGCTGGGCAATACAGACTTTCAGCTCCCTCCAAATATTTTCTATTGGGTTCAGGTCTGGAGACTGGCTAGGCCACTCCAGGACCTTGAGATGCTTCTTACGGAGCCACTCCTTAGTTGCCCTGGCTGTGTGTTGTCATGCTGGAAGACCCAGCCACAACCCATCTTCAATGCTCTTACTGAGGGAAGGAGGTTGTTGGCCAAGATCTCGCGATACATGGCCCCATCCATCCTCCCCTCAACACGGTGCAGTCATCCTGTCCCCTTTGCAGAAAGCATCCCCAAAGAATGATGTTTCCACCTCCATGCTTCACGGGTGTGATGGTGTTCTTGGGGTTGTACTCATCCTTCTTCCTCCAAACACAGCGAGTGGAGTTTAGACCAAAAAGCTCAATTTTTGTCTCATCAGACCACATGACCTTCTCCCATTCCTCCTCTGCATCATCCAGATGGTCATTGGCAAACTTCAGATGGGCCTGGACATGCGCTGGCTTGAGCAGGGGGACCTTGCGTGCGCTGCAGGATTTTAATCCATGACGGCGTAGTGTGTTACTAATGGTTTTCTTTGAGACTGTGGTCCCAGCTCTCTTCAGGTCATTGACCAGGTCCTGCCGTGTAGTTCTGGGCTGATCCCTCACCTCCCTCATGATCATTGATGCCCCACGAGGTGAGATTTTGCATGGAGCCCCAGGCCGAGTGTGATTGACCGTCATCTTGAACTTCTTCCATTTTCTAATAATTGCGCCAACAGTTGTTGCCTTCTCACCAAGCTGCTTGCCTATTGTCCTGTAGCCCATCCCAGCCTTGTGCAGGTCTACAATTTTATTCCTGATGTCCTTACACAGCTCTCTGGTCTTGGCCATTGTGGAGAGGTTGGGGTCTGTTTGATTGAGTGTGTGGACAGGTGTCTTTTATACAGGTAACGAGTTCAAACAGGTGCCGTTAATACAGGTAATGAGTGGAGAACAGGAGGGCTTCTTAAAGAAATACTAACAGGTCTGTGAGAGCCGGAATTCTTACTGGTTGGTAGGTGATCAAATACTTATGTCATGCAATAAAATGCAAATTAATTACTTAAAAATAATACAATGTGATTTTCTGGATTTTTGTTTTAGATTCCGTCTCCCACAGTTGAAGTGTACCTATGATAACAATTACAGACCTCTACATGCTTTGTAAGTAGGAAACACTGCCGATTTCGCAGGTTATCAAATCCTTGTTCTCCCCACTGTATGTGTGAAATAGTCAATGATCCATTCATGGTAGAAACCTGTTGGAACCGTACCGGTACTGCATACAGCAGCTGGGCTCTGTTTTCTGACATAATGTTCCATACTGTCAGACACACACGAGCACAAACACACACACAGATGTTCCATGTTACCAGGACATGATTCAGTCTTCAGTCTAAACCTGTTGTTAGTAGCCCAGCCTCCTATGTGCTCTGTTCCCCACAGGCTCTCTCACTCACACACACACACACACACACACAAACACACACTCTAAAAATAGCAATACATTGGCAGCACTCTAAATCCAACCAGCCCAAGCCTAATTAAGCATATTTATTTGACGTGGGAGTGTATAGGAGGGCTGAGGGCGTATTGTCACATATTGTGCCAGAGGAGCCGCTGTGGAATCAGCACATATTGATCGTGGATCCTGAGGATTGACCAGCCATTGAGCTGTTTCTCCTCTTCTCCTCCTCTTTTCTATCCTGTGGTGATGGCAGCCATTTTGACCACTACCACACCTCAAAGTCAGACACCAACCTACACAGTACTAGGCTAGCTAAGCCACCTGTGTGTTGCTGTTTCAGATGAGACTCTCTGAATAACAATAAGCTAGCTGTAGGAGTGACAGAAGTGGTCTCATCCATAGTCTCAGGGTTTGCAGGCTGTGGATTTGTTTGGGGAGACAGCCAGTCAGATGATTTGCATGTCCATCTGTTTAAAAGCTCATTTGGCTGTCAGTGGCGGCTCTAAGAAGTGATGAGCTACCGTGGACAGCCAGGTTTGGTGATTGGGTTGCCAAGTTTGGTAAGTTATTCTTCTCCGACGGGATGGGAGGCCTCTCCACCAATCATTAACGGTGAATGGCTGATCTCACGGCTCATTCGTCAGCGTGACATAGCGCTGTCCAGAAATGGGAGACATTCGTTATCTGGTGGTGTTTGTGGGAGGGTGGAGGGTGTTTGCGTGTGAACACACGTTACATAACGAAAACACATTAAGGAGCCCTGTCCATTCATGTCCTGTCCTAACATCACAACATCAAAGGTATTAGTCCTTTCATCAGGGCCAGTTTCCTAGCTTTTCTAGGTGTATTTCTCCTCTCTTCTCCAGCCTGTCTCTGTCTGTTTCTCCTCTCCAGCCTGTCTCTCTCTGTCTGTTTCTCCTCTCCAGCCTGTCTCTCTCTGTCTGTTTCTCCTCTCCAGCCTGTCTCTGTCTGTTTCTCCTCTCCAGCCTGTCTCGATCTGTTTCTCCTCTCCAGCCTGTCTCGATCTGTTTCTCCTCTCCAGCCTGTCTCGATCTGTTTCTCCTTTCCAGCCTGTCTCTCTGTCTGTTTCTCCTCTCCAGCCTGTCTCTCTCTGTCTGTTTCTCCTCTCCAGCCTGTCTCTCTCTCTGTCTGTTTCTCCTCTCCAGCCTGTCTCTCTCTCTGTCTGTTTCTCCTCTCCAGCCTGTCTCTCTCTGTCTGTTTCTCCTCTCCAGCCTGTCTCTGTAGGTTTCTCCTCTCCAGCCTGTCTCTCTCTGTCTCTTTCTCCTCTCCAGCCTGTCTCTCTCTCTTTCTTTTCTCCAGCCTGTCTCTCTGTCTGTTTCTCCTCTCCAGCCTGTCTTTCTCTGTCTGTTTCTCCTCTCCAGCCTGTCTGTCTCTGTCTGTTTCTCCTCTCCAGCCTGTCTCTCTCTGTCTGTTTCTCCTCTCCAGCCTGTCTCTCTCTGTCTGTTTCTCCTCTCCAGCCTGTCTCGATCTGTTTCTCCTCTCCAGCCTGTCTCGATCTGTTTCTCCTCTCCAGCCTGTCTCGATCTGTTTCTCCTTTCCAGCCTGTCTCTCTGTCTGTTTCTCCTCTCCAGCCTGTCTCTCTGTCTGTTTCTCCTCTCCAGCCTGTCTCTCTCTGTCTGTTTCTCCTCTCCAGCCTATCTCTCTCTCTGTCTGTTTCTCCTCTCCAGCCTATGTCTGTTTCTCCTCTCCAGCCTGTCTCTCTCTGTCTGTTTCTCCTCTCCAGCCTGTCTCTCTCTGTATGTTTCTCCTCTCCAGCCTGTCTCTCTCTCTGTCTGTTTCTCCTCTCCAGCCTGTCTCTCTCTGTTTCTCCTCTCCAGCCTGTCTCTCTCTGTCTGTTTCTCCTCTCCAGCCTGTCTCTCTCTCTGTCTGTTTCTCCTCTCCAGCCTGTCTCTCTCTGTCTGTTTCTCCTCTCCAGCCTGTCTCTCTCTGTCTGTTTCTCCTCTCCAGCCTGTCTCTCTGTCTGTTTCTCCTCTCCAGCCTGTCTCTCTGTCTGTTTCTCCTCTCCAGCCTGTCTCTCTCTCTGTTTCTCCTCTCCAGCCTGTCTCTCTCTCTGTCTGTTTCTCCTCTCCAGCCTGTCTCTCTCTGTCTGTTTCTCCTCTCCAGCCTGTCTCTCTCTCTGTCTGTTACTCCTCTCCAGCCTATCTCTCTCTGTCTGTTTCTCCTCTCCAGCCTGTCTCTCTCTCTGTCTGTTTCTCCTCTCCAGCCTGTCTCTCTCTGTCTGTTTCTCCTCTCCAGCCTGTCTCTCTCTCTGTCTGTTTCTCCTCTCCAGCCTGTCTCTCTCTGTCTGTTTCTCCTCTCCAGCCTGTCTCTCTCTGTCTGTTTCTCCTCTCCAGCCTGTCTCTCTCTGTCTGTTTCTCCTCTCCAGCCTGTCTCTCTCTGTCTGTTTCTCCTCTCCAGCTGTCTCTCTCTGTCTGTTTCTCCTCTCCAGCCTGTCTCTCTCTGTCTGTTTCTCCTCTCCAGCCTGTCTCTCTCTGTCTGTTTCTCCTCTCCAGCCTGTCTCTCTCTGTCTGTTTCTCCTCTCCAGCCTGTCTCTCTCTGTCTGTTTCTCCTCTCCAGCCTGTCTCTCTCTGTCTGTTTCTCCTCTCCAGCCTGTCTCTCTCTGTCTGTTTCTCCTCTCCAGCCTGTCTCTGTAGGTTTCTCCTCTCCAGCCTGTCTCTCTCTGTCTGTTTCTCCTCTCCAGCCTGTCTCTCTCTGTCTGTTTCTCCTCTCCAGCCTGTCTCTCTCTGTCTGTTTCTCCTCTCCAGCCTGTCTCTCTCTGTCTGTTTCTCCTCTCCAGCCTGTCTCTCTCTCTGTCTGTTTCTCCTCTCCAGCCTGTCTCTCTCTGTCTGTTTCTCCTCTCCAGCCTGTCTCTGTAGGTTTCTCCTCTCCAGCCTGTCTCTCTCTGTCTGTTTCTCCTCTCCAGCCTGTCTCTCTGTCTGTTTCTCCTCTCCAGCCTGTCTTTCTCTGTCTGTTTCTCCTCTCCAGCCTGTCTGTCTCTGTCTGTTTCTCCTCTCCAGCCTGTCTGTCTCTGTCTGTTTCTCCTCTCCAGCCTGTCTCTCTCTGTCTGTTTCTCCTCTCCAGCCTGTCTCTCTCTGTCTGTTTCTCCTCTCCAGCCTGTCTCTCTCTGTCTGTTTCTCCTCTCCAGCCTGTCTCTCTCTGTCTGTTTCTCCTCTCCAGCCTGTCTCTCTCTGTCTGTTTCTCCTCTCCAGCCTGTCTCGATCTGTTTCTCCTCTCCAGCCTGTCTCGATCTGTTTCTCCTTTCCAGCCTGTCTCTCTGTCTGTTTCTCCTCTCCAGCCTGTCTCTCTCTGTCTGTTTCTCCTCTCCAGCCTGTCTCTCTCTCTGTCTGTTTCTCCTCTCCAGCATGTCTCTCTCTGTCTGTTTCTCCTCTCCAGCCTGTCTCTGTAGGTTTCTCCTCTCCAGCCTGTCTCTCTCTGTCTGTTTCTCCTCTCCAGCCTGTCTCTCTCTCTCTTTCTTTTCTCCAGCCTGTCTCTCTCTCTTTCTTTTCTCCAGCCTGTCTCTCTGTCTGTTTCTCCTCTCCAGCCTGTCTCTCTCTGTCTGTTTCTCCTCTCCAGCCTGTCTCTCTCTGTATGTTTCTCCTCTCCAGCCTGTCTCTCTCTCTGTCTGTTTCTCCTCTCCAGCCTGTTTCTCTCTGTCTGTTTCTCCTCTCCAGCCTGTCTCTCTCTCTGTCTGTTTCTCCTCTCCAGCCTGTCTCTCTGTCTGTTTCTCCTCTCCAGCCTGTCTCTCTCTCTGTCTGTTTCTCCTCTCCAGCCTGTCTCTCTCTGTATGTTTCTCCTCTCCAGCCTGTCTCTCTCTGTATGTTTCTCCTCTCCAGCCTGTCTCTCTCTCTGTCTGTTTCTCCTCTCCAGCCTGTCTCTCTCTGTCTGTTTCTCCGCTCCAGCCTGTCTCTCTCTGTCTGTTTCTCCTCTCCAGCCTGTCTCTCTCTGTATGTTTCTCCTCTCCAGCCTGTCTCTCTCTCTGTCTGTTTCTCCTCTCCAGCCTGTCTCTCTCTGTCTGTTTCTCCTCTCCAGCCTGTCTCTCTCTCTGTCTGTTTCTCCTCTCCAGCCTGTCTCTCTCTGTATGTTTCTCCTCTCCAGCCTGTCTCTCTCTGTATGTTTCTCCTCTCCAGCCTGTCTCTCTCTCTGTCTGTTTCTCCTCTCCAGCCTGTCTCTCTCTGTCTGTTTCTCCTCTCCAGCCTGTCTGTTTCTCCTCTCCAGCCTGTCTCTCTCTGTCTGTTTCTCCTCTCCAGCCTGTCTCTCTCTGTCTGTTTCTCCTCTCCAGCCTGTCTCTCTCTCTGTCTGTTTCTCCTCTCCAGCCTGTCTCTCTCTGTCTGTTTCTCCTCTCCAGCCTGTCTCGATCTGTTTCTCCTCTCCAGCCTGTCTCTCTCTGTCTGTTTCTCCTCTCCAGCCTGTCTCGATCTGTTTCTCCTCTCCAGCCTGTCTCTGTCATTCTCTTTTTCTTATTTTTACACACACAGGTAAAAGACATCATTCCTTGGAAAAATAAAAAGTTTTAAGAATGGTCCTCTATTTTCTGTGAAAGTAGATGTGTACACTGAGTGTACAAAACATTTAGAACACCTTCCTAATATTGAGTTGTATTCCCCCATTTTGCCCTCAGAACAGCTGCAATTCTTTGGGGCATGGAGTCTACAAGGTGTTGCAAGCATTCCATGGAGAAGCTGGCCCATGTTGACTCCAATGCTTCCCACAGTTGTGTCAAGTTGGCTGGATGTCCTTTGGGCGGTGGACTATTATAGATAAACACACAGGAAACTGTTGAGCGTAAAAAAAAACAGCAGCGTTGCAGTTCTTGAATCCCAAAGTTAATGGAGATTTCATCAGAGTTTGTCCTGGCCCCCTAATAAAGTGTCAGAGTAATTAAAATACCATATTTCTAGCAGGAATATCCATGCATCTCCAACTGTCTCTTTGTCTCTGCTGGAGGACATGATTAACCCAGCGGACGGTTGTACCAAAAGAGAGAGAGGGGGGGAGACGACTGATTTATCCTCCTCACAGTTTAGCTGGACCATCAATCAGGAAGCACCGACACAGCAGCTTAGCCAATCAGGAGAGAGCGACATACTGTAGAACAGGGCTGTTAAAACGCTCACCACACCAGTAGCTTAATAGCTAAAACTATCAGAAAGTCATCTGGGCGAAGTGTATAATGTTGCAACATCCACAACGCAGACGTTGGCTCTGTAGGCGGCGTAGACATGTTTTAAAAGGGAACCTTTTCAACAAGTATCCAGCCGGGAGACTGACTGATATCCTCGGAGTTGCTAAGGGAACACTGAACTAACCTTTACAATTTGAATCTTCGGTATATCAGTCAATTATGAATCAACTTAATATCAATTGAACAGTGTATTCTAGTGTTCTGTGTCTGTGTACAGTAGCTACTGTACTGGCTTGTGTGTTTGTGTTCTGTTTCTCTTTCCAATTTGAAGAGAGTAGGCATGACACTCGTTCAAAGTTACACGCTTGGATGTTGTATTACTTCATTTCTCTCTCCCCCCAGTACCCATCATTTGTGTGTGTGTGTGGATGTAACCCGGTTCTATCTTTCTCCCCAGAACCCGTCAGTGCCACCTGCTGCTGGACGTGTTCAACTCAACAGAACATGAGCTGATGGTCAGCGCCAACAACAACCAGGACCTGGTGCTGCACCCCTCAGAGTGTCAGAGGTATGTGACCTTTAACCTGCCCATTCACAGGGAGCCAGTGGATAACAGTCCATTCCATGTATTAAATGTGTACACATTGTGGGCCAGGTTTCTGGTTTCAACATGAGCACGTAAATGAATGAACGTATATGAACACAAACTCAAATCCAACCAGTCAGAGTCACATGAGTGAACGATATACACTGAGTGTACAAACCATTAGGAATACATAGGTGAAACCTATGATCCCTTATTGATGTCCCATATTGATGAGACATAGATTGTGTATGTGTGCCATTCAGAGGGTGAATGGGCAAGACAAAATATTTATGCGCCTTTGAACGGGGTATGGTAGTAGGTGCCAGGCACACCGGTTTGTGTCAAGAACTGCAACGTTGCTGGGTTTTTCACACTCAACAGTTTCCCGTGTGTATCAAGAATGGTTCACCACCCAAAGGACATCCAGCCAACTTGACACAATTGTGGGAAGCATTGGAGTCAACATGGGCCTGCAACTCTGTGGAATGGTTTCTGCACCCTGTGGAGTCCATGGCCTGGCGATTTGAGGCTGTTCTGGGGGCGAAAAGGGGGGGGGGGGGTGCAACTGAATATTAGGAAAGTGTTCAGAATGTTTTGTACACTGTGTATACTGTGACCAAGCCCATGTTTCTGTGTGTGTATCATGTGACATATATAGCCTACAGTGTGTCTTCTGTCTTCAGGTGCTTTAAACAGCGTTCTAATAGCCGTAGTTGGGTTAATGAGACTGTAATGGCTAAGTATGGATTCGTGCCGACGGGTCAACGCTGTCTTGTTGACCTAACCATGGGAGTTAGGTCCATTATTGACATCCCGCTCTGGGGTGTTTTACTGGGGGTCAATAACGACAGCCTCTGGAGCCGCCCTTTAAAGGAGTAGTACACCCAAATGTTCAAAATTACAGTGGTTTCCTTACCCTGTAAGAAGTCTATTGACAAGGTGAACTAACCAAATCACGGACTGCTGTCTTAATTTGGCCATAGGCTGCTTACAGGGTAAAGAAACCAATTCATAATTTTGTGATTTGGGTGAACTATGCCTTTAAAATCCTCCTTTACTAGATAACCTAAACTTTCTAAATATGTCTATGGAGCTGCTCATGTCACTGGAGACAAGAGATTAATGTTGACTTTGAACACTAAGTGGGGGCTCAATCAGTAGCTAGCTGTATCTCTCAACACACATTCCTTCTGCATTGATGAAGACATGTCGGACATTTGTTTACAGTGAGAGCTGCTGTACGTCTTGACATGGGATTATTCCGACACTGTCACTTCCTCTCCCTTTCTCTTCCCCCTCTCCATCTCTGAACCTCTCTCTCTGCCTCCGTTCCTCTCCTCTCTTGCCCCTCTCCATCTCTGAACCTCTCTCTCTGCCTCTGTTCCTCTCCTCTCTTCTCCCTCTCCATTTCTGAACCTCTCTCTCTGCCTCTGTTCCTCTCCTCTCTTGCCCCTCTCCATCTCTGAACCTCTCTCTCTGCCTCTGTTCCTCTCCTCTCTTCCCCCTCTCCATCTCTGAACCTCTCTCTCTGCCTCTGTTCCTCTCCTCTCTTCCCCCTCTCCATCTCTGAACCTCTCTCTCTGCCTCTGTTCCTCTCCTCTCTTCCCCCTCTCCATCTCTGAACCTCTCTCTCTGCCTCCGTTCCTCTCCTCTCTTCCCCCTCTCCATCTCTGAACCTCTCTCTCTGCCTCCGTTCCTCTCCTCTCTTCCCCCTCTCCATCTCTGAACCTCTCTCTCTGCCTCCGTTCCTCTCCTCTCTTCTCCATCTCTGAACCTCTCTCTCTGCCTCTGTTCCTCTCCTCTCTTCTCCCTCTCCATCTCTGAACCTTTCTCTCTGCCTCTGTTCCTCTCCTCTCTTCTCCCTCTCCATCTCTGAACCTCTCTCTCTGCCTCTGTTCCTCTCCTCTCTTCTCCCTCTCCATCTCTGAACCTCTCTCTCTGCCTCTGTTCCTCTCCTCTCTTCCCCCTCTCCATCTCTGAACCTCTCTCTCTGCCTCTGTTCCTCTCCTCTCTTCTCCCTCTCCATCTCTGAACCTCTCTCTCTGCCTCTGTTCCTCTCCTCTCTTCCCCCTCTCCATCTCTGAACCTCTCTCTCTGCCTCCGTTCCTCTCCTCTCTTCTGCACACTGCTTGTTATTCCTCTGAAGGAGTTATGACTCCTGTCACAGCTATCTCTGAGGAGCGTCCTTCCTCCTGCTATGAATGCTTGTGGGGAGGTGTGTGTGTGTGTGTGTGTGTGGGGAGTGTGCGTGTACACCGTGTGACCCACAAGCCTTACTCTACAGGAGAGGAATGTTCTCTTACAGCCTGCATCTGAGACAACACAGGGTGGTGTGGGGTTGTTCCTTACTCTACAGGAGAGGAATGTTCTCTTACAGCCTGCATCTGAGACAACACAGGGTGGTGTGGGGTTGTTCCTTACTCTACAGGAGAGGAATGTTCTCTTACAGCCTGCATCTGAGACAACACAGGGTGGTGTGGGGTTGTTCCTTACTCTACAGGAGAGGAATGTTCTCTTACAGCCTGCATCTGAGACAACACAGGGTGGTGTGGGGTTGTTCCTTACTCTACAGGAGAGGAATGTTCTCTTACAGCCTGCATCTGAGACAACACAGGGTGGTGTGGGGTTGTTCCTTACTCTACAGGAGAGGAATGTTCTCTTACAGCCTGCATCTGAGACAACACAGGGTGGTGTGGGGTTGTTCCTTACTCTACAGGAGAGGAATGTTCTCTTACAGCCTGCATCTGAGACAACACAGGGTGGTGTGGGGTTGTTCCTTACTCTACAGGAGAGGAATGTTCTCTTACAGCCTGCATCTGAGACAACACAGGGTGGTGTGGGGTTGTTCCTTACTCTACAGGAGAGGAATGTTCTCTTACAGCCTGCATCTGAGACAACACAGGGTGGTGTGGGGTTGTTCCTTACTCTACAGGAGAGGAATGTTCTCTTACAGCCTGCATCTGAGACAACACAGGGTGGTGTGGGGTTGTTCCTTACTCTACAGGAGAGGAATGTTCTCTTACAGCCTGCATCTGAGACAACACAGGGTGGTGTGGGGTTGTTCCTTACTCTACAGGAGAGGAATGTTCTCTTACAGCCTGCATCTGAGACAACACAGGGTGGTGTGGGGTTGTTCCTTACTCTACAGGAGAGGAATGTTCTTTTACAGCCTGCATCTGAGACAACACAGGGTGGTGTGGGGTTGTTCCTTACTCTACAGGAGAGGAATGTTCTCTTACAGCCTGCATCTGAGACAACACAGGGTGGTGTGGGGTTGTTCCTTACTCTACAGGAGAGGAATGTTCTCTTACAGCCTGCATCTGAGACAACACAGGGTGGTGTGGGGTTGTTCCTTACTCTACAGGAGAGGAATGTTCTCTTACAGCCTGCATCTGAGATAACACAGGGTGGTGTGGGGTTGTTCCTTACTCTACAGGAGAGGAATGTTCTCTTACAGCCTGCATCTGAGACAACACAGGGTGGTGTGGGGTTGTTCCTTACTCTACAGGAGAGGAATGTTCTCTTACAGCCTGCATCTGAGACAACACAGGGTGGTGTGGGGTTGTTCCTTACTCTACAGGAGAGGAATGTTCTCTTACAGCCTGCATCTGAGACAACACAGGGTGGTGTGGGGTTGTTCCTTACTCTACAGGAGAGGAATGTTCTCTTACAGCCTGCATCTGAGACAACACAGGGTGGTGTGGGGATGTTCTTTTCAGCCACACATCCAAATAGCGGAATATTCTCACACTATCCTTCTGTTGGACTATTGGAAAATGTCTCTAGAAATGTTTAGCCTAGCATGTTTATCTTTCTTATTCTCTACATGGCTGGTTCATAAGTTAGGTCCATTTTGCTGTTGCAAAGATAGAGGCAGGTCTCCTAGCTTTTCCAGGAAAGTGACAGTAAGACTTTGGACCGCCCTGTTCTCCTGTCTATGGTAACACGTTAGGAATGATGAACCCACTGCCTTCGGAGAGGTCTTGTCAAGAGGTCGGGCTGTCTTTTAAAGACTTTTAATTCAAAGTGTGCATGTGAGCCGGTTACAGGCAGGTCAGCAGTTCATTTTAAATCGCTGGTATTACAGCCGCAGTGGAGACACAGAGCTCTGAATCCTGCCTGAGCTTCCATACATTAGAACAGGAAAACACTCCCAGTGACCTGAAGCCCTGGGAGTGAAAGGTAAATGGTCCGTATTATATTTAATACAGTTTATTATCAACGTCTTTGATTTTTGTTTGGGATATTAACAAAAACACTTCATCTGTTTAAATAGTGCTATTGTATATGTTTAAAGTTACCTTGGAAATCTTTATTTGCAGAAATACAACTCGAGCGCGGCTGCTCGTGTGTGTGTGTGTGTGCGTGGCTTCTCGTGTGTGTGTGTATGTGCGGCTTCTCGTGTGTGTGTATGTGCGCGGCTTCTCGTGTGTGTGTGTGTGCACGGCTTCTCGTGTGTGTGTGTGTGCACGGCTTCTCGTGTGTGTGTATGTGCGCGGCTTCTCGTGTGTATGTGTGTGTGTGCGCGGCTGCTCGTGTGTGTGTATGTGCGCGGCTGCTCGTGTGTGTGTGTGTGTGTGCGGCTGCTCGTGTGTGTGTGTATTTGCGGCTGCGCGCGTGTGTGTGTGTGTGTATGTGTGTTTGTGCGGCTGCTCGTGTGTGTGTGTGTGTGCGTGTGCGGCTGCTCGTGTGTGTGTGTATGTGTGTGTGTGTGCGGCTGCTCGCGTGCGAGTTCATCGAAGAAGGAAAGAGGTCTGGTTCACTTCATCTTCTCCCATCTTCCAACGCTCAGCCTTCCAGATCTTTACCACTCGTTCCTGTTCATTACAGCTGAAAGACAGATGAGAGGTGCAGGAGATATGAATGAAAATGGCCCCTCTGATGTTTGGAAGCCCTAGAAAGCTCAAACACCGACCTCTGTCAGCCTCTTCAACCAAAGCTCCTTTTGTCTCTCTCTCTCTTTGTATATGAGCACCATGGGGAAAAGGGAGAATAGAGAGAGCAGGACTTGTCTATTGTAGTTTGGTTGTTTTGTCTTGATTTGAATGGGCAGCCACAATGTTATTCATGACTTTAATGAAATTCACAGCATGAGATCTCAAGGGATCATATCCCACAGTTAAAATGAAACACCTTTATGCAGACCTGAATAAAGGTAAATAGGGGACAGGTGAAGTTCTTGTCGATGAAGTACACGTTGCCAGTTTATTAGGTACACCTTCTAGTACCGGGTCGGACCCCCCTTTGCCTCCAGAACAGCCTGAAGTCTTCGGGGGCATGGACACGTTGCTCAATTGGTATCAAGGGACCTAACATGTGCCAGGAAAACATCCCCACACCATTACACCACCGCCACCAGCCTGTACCGTTGGCACCAGGCAAGGATATGGCCATGGACTCATGCTGCTTACGCCAAATCCTGACTCTGCCATCAGCCAGACGCAACGGGAACAGGGATTCTTCGGATCGGGCAATGTTTTTCCACTCCTCAATTGTCCATTGTTAGTGATGGCGTGCCTGCTGGAGCCGCTTCTTCTTGTTTGTATCTGATAGGAGTGGAGCCCGGTATGGTCGACTGCTGCTTGAGCCCATCCGTGACATACACACACACACACAAGTTGTGGGTTCTGAGATCCTGTTTGGACACACCACTGTGGTGTTTGTGGCCCTTCTCTTAGCTTGCACGACTCTTGCCATTCTCCTTCGACCTCTCTCATCAACGAGCTGTTTTCGTCCACAGGACTGCCACTGACTGAGGCCCTCTCCCGCTCTCCTTTCGGAAAAGCTGACCACGACTCCAATTTGTTGCTCCCTGCCTACAAACAGAAACTAAAACAAGAAGCTCCCGCGCTGAGGTCTGTTCAATGCTGGTCCGACCAATCTGATTCCACACTCCAAGACTGCTTCCATCACGTGGACTGGGATATGTTTCGTATTGCGTCAGGCAACAACATTGACGAATACGCTGATTCGGTGAGCGAGTTCATTAGAACGTGCGTTGAAGATGTCGTTCCCATAGCAACGATTAAAACATTCCCAAACCAGAAACCGTGGATTGATGGCAGCATTCGCGTGAAACTGAAAGCGCGAACCACTGCTTTTAATCAGGGCAAGGTGACCGGAAACATGACCGAATACAAACAGTGTAGCTATTCCCTCCGCAATGCAATCAAACAAGCTAAGCGTCAATATAGTGACAAAGTAGAATCGCAATTCAACGGCTCAGACACAAGAGGTATGTGGCAGGGTATACAGTCAATCACGGATTACAAAAAGAAAACCAGCCCAGTCACGGACCAGGATGCCTTGCTCCCAGGCAGACTAAATAAATTTATTGCCCGCTTTGAGGACAATACAGTGCCACTGACACGGCCCGCAACCAAAACATGCGGACTCTCCTTCACTGCAGCCGAGGTGAGTAAAACATTTAAACGTGTTAACCCTCGCAAGACTGCAGGCCCAGAAGGCATCCCCAGCCGCGCCCTCAGAGCATGCGCAGACCAGCTGGCTGGTGTGTTTAAGGACATATTCAATCGATCCCTATCCCAGTCTGCTGTTCCCACATGCTTCAAGAGGGCCACCATTGTTCCTGTTCCCAAGAAAGCTAAGGTAACTGAGCTAAACGACTACCGCCCCGTAGCACTCACTTCCGTCATCATGATGTGCTTTGAGAGACTAGTCAAGGACCATATCACCTCCACCCTACCTGACACCCTAGACCCACTCCAATTTGCTTGCCGCCCAAATAGGTCCACAGACGATGCAATCTCAACCACACTGGCACACTGCCCTAACCCATCTGGACAAGAGGAATACCTATGTGAGAATGCTGTTCATCGACTACAGCTCAGCATTTAACACCATAGTACCCTCCAAACTCGTCATCAAGCTCGAGACCCTGGGTCTCGACCCCGCCCTGTGCAACTGGGTACTGGACTTCGTGACGGGCCGCCTCCAGGTGGTGAGGGTAGGTAACATCTCCACCCCACTGATCCTCAACACTGGGGCCCCACAAGGGTGCGTTCTGAGCCCTCTCCTGTACTCCCTGTTCACCCACGACTGCGTGGCCACGCACGCCTCCAACTCAAAGTTTGCGGACGACACAACAGTGGTAGGCTTGATTACCAACAACGACGAGACGGCCTACAGGGAGGAGGTGAGGGCCCTCGGAGTGTGGTGTCAGGAAAATAACCTCACACTCAACGTCAACAAAACTAAGGAGATGATTGTGGACTTCAGGAAACAGCAGAGGGAACACCCCCCTATCCACATCGGCGGGACAGCAGTGGAGAGGGTAGTAAGTTTTAAGTTCCTCGGCGTACACATCACAGACAAACTGAATTGGTCCACCCACACAGACAGCATCGTGAAGAAGGCGCAGCAGCGCCTCTTCAACCTCAGGAGGCTGAAGAAATTCGCCTTGTCACCAAAAGAACTCACAAACTTCTACAGATGCACAATCGAGAGCATCCTGTCGGGCTGTATCACCGCCTGGTACGGCAACTGCTCCGCCCACAACCGTAAGGCTCCCCAGAGGGTAGTGAGGTCTGCACAACGCATCACCGGGGGCAAACTACCTGCCCTCCAGGACACCTACACCACCCGATGTCACAGGAAGGCACTAGGAAGGAACTAGAAGCACAAGCATTTCGCTACACTCGCATTAACATCTGCTAACCATGTGTATGTGACAAATAAAATTTGACTTGATTTGATTTATTGACTGGATGTGTTTTGTTTGTCACACCATTCTCTGTAAACCCTAGACACTGTCATGCATGAATAGCCCAGGAGGCCACACATTTCTAACGTACTGGAATAAGCACAACTAACTTTCACAATCATACTGTGCTCAATTCGCTTAGGTCCACCATTTTGTCAATTCAAATGTTCAATCAAACAGTATCTGAATACCTCGATTACTGTCTGCCTGTTTATATAGCAAGCCACGTCCACGTGACTCACTGTCTGTAGGAGCCAACCATTTTTGTGAACGGGGTGGTGTACCTAATAAACTGGCCACTGTGTGTCAGACATCACGACCGCTTCCAAACAAACTACTACAAGAAATGTGTGCCCTAGGCCTAAAGAAGCCTAAAGAAGAGCCAACAGCCATTCTCCCTTAGTTGGTTGTTGAACTCCATACGGACTTCCTAGAGTGTGTGTGCGTGCGTGCTGTGCCGTGTGTGTGCGTGCTGTGCCGTGTGTTTGTGTGCGTGTGCAGGTGCTGTGTGTTTGTGTTCAGGTGCCGTGTGTTTGTGTGTGCTGTGCCGTGTGTTTGTGTGCGTGTGCAGGTGCCGTGTGTTTGTGTGCGTGTGCAGGTGCCGTGTGTTTGTGTGCGTGTGCAGGTGCCGTGTGTTTGTGTGCGTGCTGTGCCGTGTGTTTGTGTGCGTGCTGTGCCGTGTGTGTGCGTGCGTGCTGTGCCGTGTGTGAGTTGAGCCCCTGAAGTATCAGTTTAATCTGTAACTGACTGCCAGACAGAAAAGATCCCTGAGGGGCTTCTTTTTATATCTCTGTCTCTTCTGTGTGAACAAAAGCTCAGGGTGAACGTCCTTCACTGGAGTATCTCATGATAGTCTCCATAATATCCTTTAAGGTTTTTTGCTCCATTCATCCTGCAGACTGCTGTTATTTCCTGCATGGCCTGAAAACGCTGTCTGAATCACAGGTCTTTCCTGAGGTTTTGTTCTTTCAGCGCTGTAGTGGTGGCCCATTGAGTTGCTCGGTCTGTTTACAGACATGGATGATGGAGAACTTTGAAACAACATCTCATAGCGCCGCCATCTGAAATTAATCTTTCCCCACTTACTGCCTGATGACGTTTACACTCAGGGCCCCCATTCCAGCATTGGGGAACATCCTGTTCCCCCCTCCTTCCTTATTTCCTGCAATTCTACACATTTTGTCATGAGGTGCAAAGAAAATATTGCAGTTTTAAAGCTAATTTTCTTGAAACTCTATACATGGGGCGGCAGGTAGCCTAGTGGTTATAGCGTTGGGCCAGTACCTTATTGTGACATGGTAGTGGTGGTATACAGAAGATAGCCCTATTTGGTAATAGACCATGTCCATATTATGGCAAGAACAGCTCAAATAAGCAAAGAGAAACAACAGTCCATAATTAATTTAAGACATGAGGTTCAGTCAATCTGGAAAATTTCAAGATCTTTGAAAGTTTCTTCAAGTGCAGTCGCAAAAACCGTCATGCATTATGATGAAACTGGCTCTCATGAGGACCGCCAGACCAAGAGTTAACTGCTGCAGAGGACAAGTTCATTAGAGTGAACCGCACCTCAGATTGCAGCCCAAATAAATGCTTCACAGAGTTCAAGTAAAGGACATATCTCAACATCAACTGTTCAGAAGAGACTGCATGAATCAGGCCTTCATTGTCAAATTGCTGTTAGGAAACCACTACTAAAGGACACCAATAAGAAGAGACTTGCTTGGGCCAAGAAACACGAGCAACAAACATTGGTCTGATGATTCCAAATGTGAGATTTGGTTCAGCTTAATGTTATGGAAAGAATGTTGCTTCCATCAATTCCAATTTCCAATCCCCCATATATTTTTGTTGGTAAATATTTATATATACATATACACATGCATATATATACATACACATACCTATATCTTGTTATTAGTCCCACCCTTCAGCTCCATTCAACCCCTCCCATATATCTCTCAACATCATCCATTTTGGATTTCTATTTGCCATATATTTTTCAACTTTTATTTGATGTATTTTTATTTCACCTTCATTTAACCAGGTAGGCTAGTTGAGAACACCTTTATTTAACCAGGTAGGCTAGTTGAGAACAAGTTCTCATTTGCAACTGCGACCTGGCCAAGATAAAGCATAGCAATTCGACACATACAACAACACAGAGTTACACATGGAGTAAACAAAGCATTGTCAATAATTCAGTAGAACAAAAGAAAACAAAAAGTCTATATACAGTGAGTGCAAATGAGGTAAGATAAGGGAGTTAAGGCAATAAATAGGCCATGGTGGCGAAGTAATTACAATATAGCAATTAAACACTGGAATGGTAGATGTGCAGAAGATGAATGTGCAAGTAGGGATACTGGGGTGTAAAGGAGCAAGTTAAATAAATAAATACTGTATGGGGATGAGGTAGGTAGATAGATGGGCTGTTTACAGATGGGCTATGTACAGGTGCAGTGATCTGTGAGCTGCTCTGACAGCTGGTGCTTAAAGCTAGTGAGGGAGATATGAGTCTCCAGCTTCAGAGATTTTTGCAGTTCGTTCCAGTCATTGGCAGCAGGGAACTGGAATGAAAGACGACCAAAGGAGGAATTGGCTTTGGGGGTCACCAGTGAGATATACCTGCTGGAGCACGTGCTACGAGTGGGTGCTGCTATGGTGAACAGTGAGCTGAGATAAGGCGGGGCTTTACCTAGCAGAGACTTGTAGATAACCTGTAGCCAGTAGGTTTGGCGACGAATATGAAGCGATGGCCAACCAACGAGAGCGTACAGGTCGCAATGGTGGGTAGTATATGGGGCTTTGGTGACATAACGGATGGCACTGTGATAGACTGCATCTAGTTTGTTGAGTAGAGTGTTGGAGGCTATTTTATAGATGAAACCACCGAAGTCGAGGATCGGTAGGATGTGCTGTGCAGTGATGCTTCACAAAAGTATTGCACCTTTCTATTCTCATAGCTTCTACAGATTGTAAATTTAAAAAAAAAATTTTTGCTAAAATAATTATTATATTATTGATGGATTGACTATGGCTTTTCAAATCACCCAGTATTGCTATCTGCAGCGTTAGTTCTAGGCAAATGTTGCAATTCTTCAGCCATTCCTGGACCTGTGACCAAAAATTAGCTACATATGGACAATACAAAAATACATGATCTAATGACTCTGCCTCCTCACAGAAGAATCTGCAGAGCTGGGAAGACTGTATCCCGCCATATATATAACATTCTATTTTTTGCAAGAATTTTGTATAGTAATTTAAATTGAAAAATGTGAAGATTTGAATCTGCCGTTGTTTTGCGTATCAATTCCTAAACCATGTGCCATGGAATGGGTACATCGAAAATCTTTTCCCAACTATTTTGGATTTATATGGCACAGCTGTCAGTTTTTTGGTCCTTAAATAAAATTGGTATATGTTTTTATTTATCACACTTTTCTTTAACCATTTACAGTGGGGCAAAAAAAGTATTTAGTCAGCCACAATTGTGCAATTTCTCCCACTTGAAAAGATGAGAGAGGCCTGTAATGTTCATCATAGGTACACTTCAACTATGTCAGACAAAATGAGAAAAAAAATCCAGAAAATCACATTGTAGGATTTTTTATGAATTTATTAGCAAATTATGGTGGAAAATAAGTATTTGGTCACCTACAAACAAGCACAATTTCTGGCTCTCACAGACCTGTAACTTCTTCTTTAAGAGGCTCCTCTGTCCTCCACTCGTTACCTGTATTAATGGCACCTGTTTGAACTTGTTATCAGTATAAAAGACAGCTGTCCACAACCTCAAACAGTCACACTCCAAACTCCACTATGGCCAAGACCAAAGAGCTGTCAAAGGACACCAGAAACAAAATTGTAGACCTGCACCAGGCTGGGAAGACTGAATCTGCAATAGGTAAGCAGCTTGGTTTGAAGAAATCAACTGTGGGAGCAATTATTAGGAAATGGAAGACATACAAGACCACTGATAATCTCCCTCGATCTGGGGCTCCACGCAAGATCTCACCCCGTGGGGTCAAAATGATCACAAGAACGGTGAGCAAAAATCCCAGAACCATACGGGGGGGACCTAGTGAATGACCTGCAGAGAGCTGGGACCAAAGTAACAAAGCCTACCATCAGTAACACACTACGCCGCCAGGGACTCAAATCCTGCAGTGCCAGACGTGTCCCCCTGCTTAATAAGCCAGTACATGTCCAGGCCTGTCTGAAGTTTGCTAGAGAGCATTTGGATGATCCAGAAGAAGATTGGGAGAATGTCATATGGTCAGATGAAACCAAAATATAACTTTTTGGTTAAAACTCAACTCGTCGAATGCTGAGTTGCATCCAAAGAACACCATATCTACTGTGAAGCATGGTGGTGGAAACATCATGCTTTGGGGCATTTTTCTGCAAAGGAACCATTTGGGGCCATGTATCGTGAGAATGGGGCCATGTATCGTGAGATTTTGAGTGAAAACCTCCATCACCAAGGGCATTGAAGATGAAACGTGGCTGGGTCTTTCAGCATGACAATGATCCCAAACACACCGCCTGGGCAATGAAGGAGTGGCTTCGTAAGAAGCATTTCAAGGTCCTGGAGTGGCCTAGCCAGTCTCCAGATCTCAACCCCATAGAAAATCTTTGGAGGGAGTTGAAACTCCGTGTTGCCCAGCAACAGCCCCAAAACATCACTGCTCCTAGAGGAGATCTGCATTGAGGAATGGGCCAAAATACCAGCAACAGTGTGTGAAAACCTTGTGAAGACTTACAGAAAACATTTGACCTCTGTCATTGCCAAAAAAGGGTATATAACAAAGTATTGAGATAAACTTTTGTTATTGACCAAATACTTATTTTCCACCATAATTTGCAAATAGATTAATTAAAAATCCAAAAATGTGATTGTCCGTCATAGCTGAAGTGTACCTATGATGAAAATTACAGGCCTCTCTCATCATTTTAAGTGGGAGAACTTGCACAATTGGTGGCTGACTAAATACCTTTTTGCCCCACTGTATTTTAAGAATCCTATTTCTTATTTTCCATAATTAGCTATTAATATTTGTAGTAATGTAGGCAATGTATGAAAAGGATTTTACCTCTCACCAGTCTCGCCATTATCAAAATTACATTATTACAAGCAATTATTATATTAGCAAACAATTGTTGTGAATCACCCTCTATTGTCCCTAACATCTTTTACTCCTTCGCAACAGTTGTGAGACACACTGTCTACACTATTATTCTACAATGTAGGAAATAGTAAACCTGAAGAAAAAGTCTCGAATGAGTAGGTGTGTCCATACTTTTGACTGGTACAGTATATTTATTTTATTGGATGGGGACCCTCATGCCGACCCCTCGGAGGGAGGGGCCCGCCCAACAGTTTGGGAACCACTGGTTTAAAAGACACTAGGCTAGTTTGCAAATGCAATATTATCAGCCTATGTTTTAGCCTTTTTTCTTTACAGACATGAACATTTTGCCAGCATTGTGCTTCCTATAGCCATTATCTATTTTCTTCCACGCATGGGATGGTGGCCCGCATATGTTCTGTGTCATCCAGTAGCTTCTTCTGGCCGACACACCCCTCACATCAACATGTGAAAATGGGGCGTTTCTATGTTATTTTTTTTCCTAAACATGTTTAGTTTGGATCCATCTAGGGACACACATTCATTATGGACATGTAATGGTATTTTTTATAGATGCTCCCCCCTCCCTAACTAGCTCCCTTAAGGACAAGGAATGGGTTAAGGAATGGGTTTAGTTATGGGAACATCTAGATCCCTGCTGACTCACCCATATTGCGAGAGAGCATCAAAATGTAAGTTGAGTATAGGTGCTGTAATAGCAAAACACATTAAAGGGACATTTCCAAATGTTTCAACTTCATATTCCAACGTCTCCAGCACCACCCCAACATCAACATGTGAAAATGGGGCGTTTCTATGTTGTTATAGTAAAAAAAGAGAAAGGTAAGTGCTTCCAATGACATCATCAACCAATTAGTAGGCAATGCCTACTCACAATTGGTCAAAATCGCACGATGCACACCGATGAGGTCATCGGAAGCACTTATCGTCCTCTATATTTTTACTACATAACATAGAAATGCACTATTTTCACATATGTTCATGCTGGGGTGGTGCTGGAGATGATGAAAATGAAGTTGATTTAAGAATCATATTATATTTTTGTTTTGGCTTCTGAACATTCTAAACAGTCTGTTAGTTTACCCTCAGCGCCAGGCAACATATATTTTTAACACTAATCCCATTCATTCACAGCCATAATCTCATATAGTTGAAACCATGACAGAGGTTTTATCATTAGATCCTCCAAGCCACTAGATAATTTACTAATGAAGCGAATAATTCACCAGATTTCAACATCGTACAGTATGTTCTCAGAGCTTTGTTTGTCTGCATTGAGAGAAACCCCGTGCTCTATACTGTCCCTCCCTGCAAACTCTGTATCGACTGAATTTAAATAGCATCTTGATCAATGCATTAGCAGATTCCTGCACTGAGGCATATCCATACTGTATATCCATACTGTAATTGTTCGTATAGATCTGTCTCTACAGCAGCCAATCCGATAGAAGTGTGTGTGTGTGCGTGTGTGTGTGTGTGTGTGTGTGTCAGAAAGAGCAGGACCGTTATTGATGGAGGTGGAGTCGGTGCTGAGGCTGTTGCTGGTAACCGGGGGTTACGGGGAGTCAGCCACATGCAGTCTATAAATAGCGTGTTGCTCTCGCCTGCCTCCGCACAGCCCGCCTCCGCACAGCCCACCTCCACTCTCAGCACATGAGCTCAAGCATGTGAGCTAAAAATAGAACACTGGGCTCACAAACACTCAGTCACACCACACACACACACACATCTCTTCCTCTCAGTTCTCCCCAGTGCAATCACTGGCTGTTAGAGCTGCAGCAACAGCGCTTTGATAAAAACACTTCTCTTTTTTCACTGGTTCTATCTCTCTTTTTTCTCTCCCACTCCCACCCTCTTTCTCTCTCTCTAATGGATTCCTATGCAGGTTACGATGAACTATTCTGCACTGCTGTTTGAATAATCAGAGGAAAATATAGACATGCTGTGTGTGTGGATAATTCTAATTTGTAACATTTGTAGGTCTAAACTGGGAGAAACAGCCGACATAATTGCATGATGAGATTATGATATACATCTGTCTGTGAGTGAAAAGGGGGATTGTAGTTGTCGGGTTCCTTTTTTCCACTCTCTTCTTCTTACCCACTCCCATGATGCAATGCTACACTGTGTGTGTGTGTGTGTGTGTGTTTGTGTGTGTGTGTGTATGTGCATGCGTGAGTGTGTCCCTCCCTGCATCGGTGTTTTTTCTCTTTCCATGTTGGAGCTCCAAGCCCGAGCTATTCAGACAAACCGACACTTACTGCAATCAGATGATTCACAGCATCTCAGAGCAGGCCTGAAATGGACACAATCTAATGTGGTTATCAGATCAAATCATGTGCTCTTAGTTGGTCTGAGGCGTCACACTGTTTAAACTCATCGAGGTCATTCCACAGAGTTCTGTCTCCTATCAGGACCATGTTATAACACCCATAAAGTAGACCTGGCTGTCAGAGACGGTGGCCCCTTGTGTGTGTTTAGAACCATGTTTGAATTGGAAATTAGTTTTTTGCATATCCCAACTCCCCCTGAGACACCGAACGGCGACTCTGGAGCAATTAGGGTTAAGTGCCTTGCCCATCTTCAGATTCTTCACCTTGTCGGCTCGGGGATCTGAACTGTGCTGATATTTATAGTATAGAAATATACACTGACTATACAAAACATCAGGAACAACTTCCTAATATTGAGTTGCACCACATTTGCCTGCAGAACAGACTCAATTCTTTGGGACACTCTACAAGGTGTCGAAACCGTTCCACAGGGATGCTGGCCCATGTTGACTCCGATGCTTCCAACAGTTGTGTCAAGTTAACTGGATATCCTTTCGATGGTGGACCATTCCCAGCAACATTGCAGGTCTTGACACACTCAAACCGGTGTGCCTGGCACTACCATACCCCATTCAAAGGCACTTAAATATTTTATCTTGCCCATTCATACTCTGAATGGCACACATACATTACATACAAACAGGTACACAATCCATGTCTCAAATGTCTCAATGCTTGAAAATCCTTATTTAACCTGTCTCCTCCTCTTCATCTACACTGATTGAAGCTGAATTTAACAAGTGACATCAACAAGGGATCATAGCTTTCACCTGGTCAGTCTATGTCATGAAAATAGCAGCTCCTAATGTTTTATACACTCAGTGTATAGTTATACCTACACACAAAAACTAGTGTCGTGGAATTTCTTAACCAGGTGAGAGAGACTTTATCATTTCTTCAAACAATCATAATTATTTAATATCGATTAATTATTGCCATAATGAAGCTGGTCGATCCCACACTCTTGAGTGTTAAAAAAAAAAGGTCTTATATAGTAGACCTAAAAATGCTTAGTCATGGCTGGTTCCACCCCTCCCTTGGCTTAGTGTTTCAGAAGTCAAAGGAGATTAGAAGGTGATCATAGCCTGGTTCCTCTCTAGGTTTCTTCCTAGGTTTTGGCCTTTCTAGGGAGTTTTTCCTAGCCAAGGTGCTACAACACCTGCATTGCTTGCTGTTTGGGGTTTTAGGCTGGGTTTCTGTACAGCACTTTGAGATATCAGCTGATGTACGAAGGGCTATATAAATAAATCTCTCACCCGTCACACCATGTCCTGATGATACGCCCAGACCAGCTGCAGGGAGCTCAAGAGGGGAACCATCCCTTTACAGAAGCATGTCATTAGTAGGTATGAATACCTCTCACTATGTGTTAAGCATATAGCTGTTAATTATTAATATTCAACACTAGCTACCTGTGTCACAACATATTCCCTTTGGCATCGTTCCCTGGCCCTGGCCCAGTCACACCAAAACCATTGCTTTTAAAGTTCTCACATCTCCCCATATACAATTAGTGTTGCAGGGTGATGTTCACCTTGAATGGAGGCAGGAGGAAGCTTAAACCCTTTCAAATGTTAATTATCTTCCTTTATTGATAAAATATATGTTTCATGTGCTCTCTCTCTCTCCCAGGTGACATGCATGAACAGACCCTCGCTTGAACTTGCTCTGAACTGTTTCTCCTCTCCTCCGCCTCTTATCTTATCCACTTCTCTTCCTGCTCCTCGACTTTTCTCGCCTCCTCTTCTCTCCTCTATTCTGCCTCGTGGGGTGTAGGGTGGTGGTCTGAGGGTTGGATGGGGTGAAGGGAGGGTGATATGGTCTGAAGGTGGAGGGGGTGAAGGGAGGGTGATATGGTCTGGAGGTGGAGGAAGTTGGAGGGGGGTGAAGGGAGGGTGATATGGTCTGAAGGTGGAGGGGGGTGAAGGGAGGGTGATATGGTCTGGAGTTGGAGGGGGGTGAAGGGAGGGTGATATGGTCTGAAGGTGGAGGGGGTGAAGGGAGGGGGATATGGTCTGGAGGTGAAGGGAGGGTGACCTAGGATGGAGGTGGAGGGAGGGTGATCTAGGAGGGAGGTAGAGGGGGGTGAAGGGAGGGTGACCTAGGATGGAGGTAGAGGGGGGTGAAGGGAGGGTGACCTAGGATGGAGGTGGAGGGAGGTAGAGGGGGGTAAAGGGAGGGTGACCTAGGTTGGAGGTGGAGGGAGGTAGAGGGAGGTGAAGGGAGGGTGACCTAGGATGGAGGTAGAGGGGGGTGAAGGGAGGGTGATCTAGGAGGGAGGTAGAGGGGGGTGAAGGGAGGGGTGACCTAGGATGGAGGTAGAGGGGGGTGAAGGGAGGGTGACCTAGGATGGAGGTGGAGGGAGGTAGAGGGGGGTAAAGGGAGGGTGACCTAGGTTGGAGGTGGAGGGAGGTAGAGGGAGGTGAAGGGAGGGTGACCTAGGATGGAGGTGGAGGGAGGTAGAGGGGGGTGAAGGGAGGGTGACCTAGGATGGAGGTAGAGGGGGGTGAAGGGAGGGTGATCTAGGATGGAGGTAGAGGGGGGTGAAGGGAGGGTGACCTAGGATGGAGGTAGAGGGGGGTGAAGGGAGGGTGATCTATGAGGGAGGTAGAGGGGGGTGAAGGGAGGGTGACCTAGGATGGAGGTAGAGGGGGGTGAAGGGAGGGTGATCTAGGATGGAGGTAGAGGGGGGTGAAGGGAGGGTGATCTAGGATGCGGTAGAGGGGGGTGAAGGGAGGGTGACCTAGGAGGGAGGTAGAGGGGGGTGAAGGGAGGGTGACCTAGGAGGGAGGTAGAGGGGGGTGAAAGGAGGGTGACCTAGGATGGAGGTAGAGGGGGGTGAAGGGAGGGTGACCTAGGATGGAGGTAGAGGGGGGTGAAGGGAGGGTGATCTAGGATGGAGGTAGAGGGGGGTGAAGGGAGGGTGATCTAGGATGGAGGTAGAGGGGGGTGAAGGGAGGGTGATCTAGGATGCGGTAGAGGGGGTGAAGGGAGGGTGATCTAGGGTGGAGGTAGAGGGGGGTGAAGGGAGGGGTGATCTAGGATGCGGTAGAGGGGGTGAAGGGAGGGTGACCTAGGAGGGAGGTAGAGGGGGGTGAAAGGAGGGTGACCTAGGATGGAGGTAGAGGGGGGTGAAGTGAGGGTGACCTAGGATGGAGGTAGAGGGGGGTGAAGGGAGGGTGATCTAGGATGGAGGTAGAGGGGGGGTGAAGGGAGGGTGACCTAGGATGGAGGTGGAGGGAGGTAGAGGGGGGGTGAAGGGAGGGTGACCTAGGATGGAGGTAGAGGGGGTGAAGGGAGGGTGATCTAGGATGGAGGTAGAGGAGGGTGAAGGGAGGGTGACCTAGGATGGAGGTAGAGGGGGGTGAAGGGAGGGTGATCTATGAGGGAGGTTAGAGGGGGGTGAAGGGAGGGTGACCTAGGATGGAGGTAGAGGGGGGTGAAGGGAGGGTGATCTAGGATGGAGGTAGAGGGGGGTGAAGGGAGGGTGATCTAGGATGCGGTAGAGGGGGGTGAAGGGAGGGTGACCTAGGAGGGAGGTAGAGGGGGGTGAAGGGAGGGTGACCTAGGAGGGAGGTAGAGGGGGGTGAAGGAGGGTGACCTAGGATGGAGGTAGAGGGGGGTGAAGGAGGGTGACCTAGGATGGAGGTAGAGGGGGGTGAAGGGAGGGTGATCTAGGATGGAGGTAGAGGGGGGTGAAGGGAGGGTGATCTAGGATGGAGGTAGAGGGCGGGTGAAGGGAGGGTGATCTAGGATGCGGTAGAGGGGGGTGAAGGGAGGGGTGATCTAGGGTGGAGGTAGAGGGGGGTGAAGGGAGGGTGATCTAGGATGCGGTAGAGGGGGGGTGAAGGGAGGGTGACCTAGGAGGGAGGTAGAGGGGGGTGAAAGGAGGGTGACCTAGGATGGAGGTAGAGGGGGGTGAAGTGAGGGTGACCTAGGATGGAGGTAGAAGGGGGGTGAAGGGAGGGTGATCTAGGATGGAGGTAGAGGGGGGTGAAGGGAGGGTGACCTAGGATGGAGGTAGAGGGGGGTGAGAAGGGAGGGGTGATCTATGAGGGAGGTAGAGGGGGGTGAAGGGAGGGTGACCTAGGATGGAGGTAGAGGGGGGTGAAGGGAGGGTGATCTAGGATGGAGGTAGAGGGGGGTGAGGGAGGGTGATCTAGGATGCGGTAGAGGGGGGTGAAGGGAGGGTGACCTAAGGAGGGAGGTAGAGGGGGGTGAAGGGAGGGTGACCTAGGAGGGAGGTAGAGGGGGGTGAAAGGAGGGTGACCTAGGATGGAGGTAGAGGGGGGTGAAGGGAGGGTGACCTAGGATGGAGGTAGAGGGGGGTGAAGGGAGGGTGATCTAGGATGGAGGTAGAGGGGGGTGAAGGGAGGGTGGATCTAGGATGGAGGGTAGAGGGGGGGTGAAAGGGAGGGTGATCTAGGATGCGGTAGAGGGGGGTGAAGGGAGGGTGATCTAGGGTGAGGTAGAGGGGGGTGAAGGGAGGGTGATCTAGGATGCGGTAGAGGGGGTGAAGGGAGGGTGACTAGGAGGGAGGTAGAGGGGGGTGAAAGGAGGGTGACCTAGGATGGAGGGTAGAGGGGGGTGAAGTGAGGGTGACCTAGGATGGAGGTAGAGGGGGGTGAAGTGAGGGTGACCTAGGATGGAGGTAGAGGGGGGTTGAAAGGGAGGGTGATCTAGGATGGAGGTAGAGGGGGGTGAAGGGAGGGTGATCTAGGATGGAGGTAGAGGGGGTGAAGGGAGGGTGATCTAGGATGCGGTAGAGGGGGGTGAAGGGAGGGTGACCTAGGAGGGAGGTAGAGGGGGGTGGAAAGGAGGGTGACCTAGGATGGAGGTAGAGGGGGTGAAGCGAGGGTGATCTAGGATGGAGGTAGAGGGGGGTGAAGGGAGGGTGATCTAGGATGGAGGTAGAGTGGGGTGAAGGGAGGGTGATCTAGGATGCGGTAGAGGGGGGTGAAGGGAGGGTGACCTAGGAGGGAGGTCGAGGGGGGTGACCTAGGATGAGGTAGAGGGGGGTGAAGGAGGGGTGACCTAGGATGGAGGTAGAGGGGGGTGAGGGAGGGGTGATCTAGGATGGAGGATAGAGGGGGGTGAAGGGAGGGTGATCTAGGATGAGGTAGAGGGGGGTGAAGGGAGGGTGATCTAGGATGGAGGTAGAGGGGGGTGAAGGGAGGGTGATCTAGGATGCGGTAGAGAGGGGGTTGAGGGAGGTGATCTAGATGCGGTAGAGGGGGGTGAAGAGAGGGTGACCTAGGAGGGAGGTAGAGGGGGGTGAAAGGAGGGTGACCTAGGGATGGAGGTAGAGGGGGGTGAAGGGAGGGTGACCTAGGATGGAGGTAGAGGGGGTGAAGGGAGGGTGACCTAGGATGGAGGTAGAGGGGGGTGAGGGAGGGTGACCCTAGGATGGAGGTAGAGGGGGGTGAAGGGAGGGTGACCTTGGATGGAGGTAGAGGGGGGTGAAGGGAGGGGTGACCTAGGAGGGAGGTAGAGGGGGGTGAAGGGAGGGTGATCTAGGATGGCAGCCCCTGGTCCTCCGTGCCCTCCCGGACCACTAACAGAGACAGTTTATTAAAAGCCTGCTAATAGACTAGATAGGTTTAAGCCCTGCAAGACGCCACAATCAATTCAGAAAGGAAGAGAGGCAGTGGTTGAGAAGGAATGAGATTATATTGTTATCCCTTCCCTGTACAGCAGCAGGGCTATGCAGCGGGTTCTACGTCACTTTTAGAAATTAGATGTATAGACGTTTATCTTTACAGCTGTTTGCGACATTACTTAATTTGGGAAATATAATGAATTGTTAGAAATCTAATATTCAACGTTTATGCACAATAGAACAATCCCAGATCTGTTAAACTTTGCATTTTTCTTTACTTTTTACACTGTTTGTGTCTGAAACGGGGCATTTCATGGCTCAATGTGTCTGCTTGAAGATGCCTGGGAGATGAAAGCAGCCCTGGTTTGAAGATGGGACTTCAGTCAGGGACATAAACCCAGTATCACTAATCTTCAAACGCCTGTAGTTTGTGTATCACAGGAGGTTGGTGGCACCTTAATTGGGGAAGACGAGCTCGTGGTAACGGCTGGAGCGGAATCAAATACATCAAACACATGGTTTCCATCAAACACACACCATTCGCTGCGTTTCAGCCATTATTATGAGCCGTCCTCCCATCAGGAGCCAGCTGTGGACTGTGTTTGTGTATTCGTGTGTGTGTGTGTTGCAGTTAAAGCTTCTTGTTTGTCTGTTCAGAGCGATTACCGTAATTGCTGGACTATTAAGCGCACCCGAATATAAACCGCACCCACTGAATTATAAAAAAATATGTATTTTGTACATAAATACGCCGCACATGTCTATAAGCCGCAGGTGCCTACCGGTACATTGAAACAAATGAACTTTACACAGCCTTTAAACGAAACACGGCTTGTAACAAAATAAATAGGCTTTAACGAAACACGGCTTGTAACAAAAATTAAAACAGTAGCCTACCAAGCCTCCTCCTGTGCACTGAAACCACTGAAGTCATCTCCTTCGGTGTCGGAGTTGAATAGCCTCAGAATTGCTTCATCCGATGTTGGATCGTTTTCATTGTCGCTCTCGTCACTTTCATCCGGAGGCAAATACCCCGCTGAGCTCATGCTACCCCTTCAACACGCAGCAGTCCAGCCTTTCGAAACCCGTTGATGATAGTGGATTTTTTGACAATGCTCCACGCTGTCAGGACCCGTGGGCAGACTTGACCATAAGTTGCTCTTCGCATGCGGCCCGTTTTAGTGAAGGATTTCTCCCCACTTGTCATCCAAGCCTCCCACTGAACAAGGAGCTCCACCTTAAATGCACGATTTACACTGATGTCGAGTGGCTGCAAATACTTTGGGCCATCTGCTTTTCTTCCCTCTGAAAGCCTTTGTTGTCTTTTTGCACTGAGTCAGTTCCTCACGCTGCTGTTTCCAACGTCTTATCATCGACTCATTAAGTCCAAGCTCCCATGCAGCAGCTCTATTTCCTTTTCTAACAGCCAGATCGATCGCCTTCAACTTGAAAGCTGCATCATATGCATTTCTCCGTGTCTTTGCCATGATGAGGGTGACAAAATTACTACCGTAATCAGAATGATGAAGTTTGAGCGCGCTCGATTTACGTAACATTATGTGACGGTGCTCAGTTTTTTGGCGGCGGCATGAATCTTGCAAAAGCGGGAAAAATCCATAAATTAGCCGCGTCATTGTATAAACCACGAGGTTCAAAGTGTGGGAATAAAGTAGCGGCTTATAGTCCAGCAATTACGGTAATTGTTTCATTTGTGCTGTCTTTTCAAGCGGAGGCCTGTGAAATTATACACTAGATATACAAAAGTATGTGGACGACCCTTCAAATTAGTGGATTCAGTGATGTCATCCACATCCATTGCTGACAGGTAAATAAAATCGAGCACATAAACAAACAATAAAATCGATAAACATTGGCAGTAGAATGGCCTTACTGAAGAGCTCAGTGACTTTCAACGTGGCACCGGTTAGGATGTCACTTTTCCAACAAGTCAGTTTGTCAAATTTCTGCCCTGCTAGGATATATTGAAGCCACATCTCAAGACATCAGTCAGGAAGTTAAAGCTTGGTCGCAAATGGGTCTTCCAAATGGGCAATGACCCCAAGCATACTTCCAAAGTTGTGTCAAAATGGCTTAAGGACCAGAGAGTCAAGGTATTGGAGTGGCCATCACAAAGCCCTGACCTCAATCCCATAGAAAAATTGTGGGAAAGTGTGGTGCGAAGAAGGAGGCCTACAAACCTGACTCAGTTACCCCGCCTCTGTCAGGAGGAATGGGCCAAAATTCACCCAACTTATTGTGGGAAGCTTGTGGAAGTCTACCCAAAACGTTTGACCCAAGTTAAACCATTTAAAGGCAATGCTACCAAATACTAATTGAGTGTATGTAAACTTCTGACCCACTGGGAATGTGATTAAAGAAATGAAAGCTGAAATAAATCATTATCTTTACTATTATTCTGACATTTCACATTCTTAAAATAAAGTGGTGATCCTAAGTGACCTAAAACAGGGAATTTTTACTAGGATTAAATGTCAGGAATTGTGAAAACTGAGTTTAAATGTATTTGGCTAAGGTGTATGTAAACTTCTGACTTCTACTGTATGTGTATATCACCAATTTGGACACAACCAAAATGACAGCCATTAAGAGAAGAGAGTTGGGCATGTGTACAGTATGCGTCCACTGTTTTCTGTAGTTGATAAGCTGGACATTCAGTCAGGCGGGGGCCAGTGGCCAGTCAGTCTCTATTACTTAGGCTCTCTCCCACTGCCATACATTATTAACTCAGCAAAAAAAGAAAAATCCTCTCACTGTCAACTGTGTTTATTTTCAGCAAACTTAACATGTGTAAATATTTGTATGAGCATAACAAGATTCAACAACTGAGACATAAACTGAAGTTCCACAGACATGTGACTAACAGAAATGGAATAATGTGTCCCTGAACAAAGGGGGGGGGTCAAATCAAAAGTAACAGCCACCAGCTGCATTACGTACTGCACTACATCTCCTCCTCATGGACTGCACCAGATTTTCCAGTTCTTGCTGTGAGATGTTACCCCACTCTTCCACCAAGGCACCTGCAAGTTCTCAAACATTTCTGGGAGGGGTGGCCCTAGCCCTCACCCTCCGGTCCAATAGGTCCCAGACGTGCTCAATGGGATTGAGATCCGGGTTTTTGCTGGCCATGGCAGAACACTGACATTCCTGTCTTGCAGGAAATCACGCACAGAACATGCGTGATGGGTCATGTCAGGATGAGCCTGCAGGAAGGGTACCACATGAGGATGTCTTCCCTGTAATGCACAGCATTGAGATTGCCTGAAAAGACAACAAGCTCAATCCGATGATGCTGTGACACACCACCCCAGACCATAATAGACCCTCCAACTCCAAATTCAGAGTACAGGCCTCGGTTTAACGCTCATTCCTTCGACGATAAACACGAAACCGACCATCACCCCTGGTGAGACAAAACCGCGACTCGTCAGTGAAGAGCACTTTTTGCCATTCTTGTCTGGTCCAGCGACGGTGGGTTTGTGCCCATAGGCGACGTTGTTGCCGGTGATGTCTGGTGAGGATCTGCCTTACAACAGGCCTACAAGCCCTCAATCCAATTTCTCTTGGCCTATTGCAGACAGTTTTAGCACTGATGGAGGGATTGTGCGTTCCTGGTGTTCGGATGTACCGATCTTGTGCAGGTGTTAGACGTGGTCTGCCACTGCAAGGACGATCATCTGTCCTTCCTGTCTCCCTTGCAGATGATGGGCATCTTTCTTTTGGTGTTTTGTCAGAGTCAGTAGAAAGGCCTCTTTAGTGTCCTAAGTTTTCATAACGGTGACCTTAATTCGCCTACCGTCTTTAAACTAGTTAGTGTCTTAACAACCGTTCCACAGGTGCATGTTCATTAAAGGTTTATGGTTCATTGAACAAGCATCGGAAACAGTGTTTAAACCCTTTACAATGAAGATCTGTGAAGTTACTTGGATTTTTACGAATTATCTTGAAAGACAAAGGGACGTTTCTTTTTTGCTGTGTGTGTGCGTGTGTGCGTGCGTGTGTGTGTGTGTGTGTGTGTGTGTGTGTGTGTGTGTGTGTGTGTGTGTGTGTGTGTGTGTGTGTGTGTGTGTAAAATTCCTAATATGGAGAATGGTGTGTGTGTGTTTTTAGAGAACACAGACTTGCAGGCACACATTTGCAGCTATGCACACTCACACTAGGGTGAAATATATAGTATTTGCCCGATTTCGTTTTGTTTTCTCTGTTTTGTTTTCCCCTGGTTTTTTAATAGAAAAACAGAAACATTTGATGTTCTAAGGCCACAACAATGCTTAAAACACATCAAGAGACCACTTCTGAGGTCTGGGTCAAATCTAAGAATTTGGGGTGCAGTTAACCTTTAATTCAACTGGGCACCAGCCAGAGACTGGTTAGCAGTGTTTCTGTTAGCATTGATTGCAGAATTTATGCAAATAATCATGATATTTTTCGCAATGCACATTTTATAGGGCCCTATACAGAAAACTCTCACACACCCACATACAAACACACACACACACACACAGGTGTGGTAGTTGTGACTGTGTGAACTGCACGGTGTTCTCTGTGCAGATAGACACAGCTCCTCTGGGACCAGTGAGCTGAGCATCTCTTCGCTGAGAGCCACAGATGAACACACACATCAATATATCGACCCAGTGTTGTGGTACCAAGCAGAGAAAATGGAAATAGTCACCTTTTCCTTAATACACTCTGGGAGAAAGCATTGGTGTTTCTGAATGTTGTTACTCGCACAGCAGATATTACAACCCTAGTTATGCTATTATGCAGACAGTGTCAATATGTGTCCCAAATGGCACCATATTCCCTATTTAGTGCACTACTTTTGACCAGGGCCCATAGGGTGCACTACAGTATGTACACTCGTTGAAAAAAAGTGCTATCTAGAACCTAAAATGGTTCTTCGGCTGTCCCCATAGGAGAACCCTTTGAGGTTCCAGGTAGAGCTATTTTGGTTCCAGCTAGAACTCTTTTGGGTTCCAAAAGTGTTATACCTGGAACCCCTATGGGGACCACCGAAGAACCCTTTTTTGTAAGAGGGTAAGATATTAGTGACATTTAGAAATGAAGACTTTTTCTAGCGACACTAACCCTACACTCAACTTCTATGGCAGTGGTCACTAAACCTTTGAGTCGAGATCACTTTCTGAGCCAAAATGCAGGACGTTTATAAAAAAAGATAAGCCTATGCTACATGAACCCATTAAAAGCAGTTCTGTAGCGATGAGGTTTGTGCAGTAGGCTATAGGCCCAATACATTATCACTGCACATAGGCTATTCTTGAATTGCCCTGCCAATGTTGTTCTCTTGTCAGACCATTTTTTAAATGATATGTGATCAAACTGGTAATATATCATTTGTCGTATTACATGTGAGGCATGAATTGAAAAAATGTGCGTTTTAGTTTGCTGAGAGGGAGAGAGAGGGACGTAGAGAGAGGGAGGGGTAGGGAGGGAGGTAGAGTGAGGAAGGGGTAGAGGGAGGGAGGGAGAGAGAGAGAGAGGGAGGGAGGGGTAGGGAGAGAGAGAGAGGGAGGGAGGGAGGGGTAGAGAGAGAGAGAGAGTGGGAGGGAGGGGTAGGGAAAGAGAGAGAGAGAGGGAGGGGAGGGAGGGGTAGGGAGCGAGGGGAGAGAGAGAAAGAGAGAGGGAGGGAGGGGTAAGGGAGAGGGAGGGAGGGAGGGTAGAGAGAGAGAGAGAGAGGGAGGGAGGGGTAGGGAAAGAGAGAGAGGGGAGGGAGGGGTAGAGAGAGAGAGAGAGTGGGAGGGAGGGGTAGGGAAAGAGAGG